>NC_143152.1:19933924-20233924 GCF_041381405.1 Jatropha curcas | reverse complement strand
GTAGGCTGTGAAGACGTGGCCCACTATAGAGCAGTCATGTAATTATCCTAAAAGAACTAGCCAGGTTAAAACTCATGTGTAAGTGCAAACCTATCAACCTTCGCTCGCCTATCAATAAATATCTCCTCATCATATGGTTCTTTGTGTGCATGCAATTAAAAACCTCTATAGGAGTAGCACACGACTTATATCTCTGGCCTGTAGTAGAATTCATAATAATATTACTTTATTTATATTTTTTCAAAGCATGCAAGTGTCTTTAAATAAGTTTATTTAGCTTACCATCTTCTTGGATATCTCAATAGCTGATACGGAGCTGTGTCGAGATGGTTTGGCTCTCACCATCAGTCTCACTAAGCTGATTATGAAACATGATATCACGCTTCCTCACATTATCAAGATCGTCCGAAGTCTCTTTCTAGCTCGTCCAGATCTTTTAAAAGATGCACCTCTGCTTCTTTCCGCAGCTCGCATCTTGTATAGGAAGTCCGAGTACTGCTCCGTTTACTATCGATCCTACCTATCTTTATCAGATTCTTGATAGCCTATTGCTAGTTAAACTCCTTTTCGCAAGAAATAAGAAACCAAACAACAATAAAGTAAGTCAACCAATCCAACAATATTCAAACCAACACATAGTTTATTAAAAAAAATGAAATCTTCAATAGTATGCATGTACTTTCATCAATTCGTTTATGGAAACCCGATCTTTTGGCTAAGAGCGATCGTTATGTTTGGTAGAGGTGTACACGAATTCCTTTGCATGCTTGGCAGGATTCTTTCTTTGGAATTATTTGAGGTATGTTCGACATTTTTATTTGTATTCATTCAGAAATAGAGTCTAGAAATAGATTAGACTTTGCCCAAATCTTAATATTCACATCCCTATCCGAAACAGTCAATTCAAAAGTGATTGCTCATATAAATGGTGAGCCTTTTACAATTGGAATTTTTGAAGAACCATTTATAGGACCTTTTAGTGTATTGAAGCTTGAAAATGATTTCAATCACCCTCTATGGTGGAATGATGGGTCTAGTTGGGTTTAGATTCTCCTCTTGTGAACTGTTAAGGATTAGTTGTAAATAGAACTCTATTAGGAGTTGTAAATAGAACTCTATTAGGAGTTAGATTCCTAATAGGTTTATAGTATCTTGTATGTGTATATATATGTGTCCCTATTGATGAATCAAATACAGAAAAATATTTTCCCACATTAAATCTACATGGTATTAGAGCCTGTGGCTCTTTAAACTTGATTTTTTGCCATTTGCATAGAAAATTCCGGCGTTCCCTCAAAATCCGGTCACCGGATTTCCTACGCGTGGTGGCTGTCAGTGTTGGTGACTGTTCTAGGGTCACTTTTTTTGTCTCACTACCCACTCCAGGAGTTGCTCCAGCTGCCGACCGGTCTTCCCCCAAAATTCGGTCACCGGATTCCCTTCGCGTGGGCCTCACGCACCGATACAAGGTTCTGCTACAGTACCACGCGCCGGCGCGTGGCGGCGCGTCCGGCTGTTTTCGGCGATCGAAAATTATTTTCTGGCTTCATTTTTTTGTCAGCAGTCTACTCAGGTAGTTGTTTTTTCGATCCGGCGAAGTTTTGGTAGGGGCATACTCAGTTCTATCAATTTGGCATTTCAGGTTACCTTTTCGCTCCTGTTTGCATTGAAAGACTATTTTTTTTTTTTGAGTCTATTTCTGCATTGCTGGTAGGGGGTTTAGTTTTTATTAATAATGGATCCTCCACCTACAGATTCTAAAACTACTATTATTGAATTGATCCCAGCAATGAATAAGATCACATAACATAAATTGAAAGGAACTAATTATTTAGATTGGAGTAAGACAATTCGAATTTATTTGCGAAGTGTTGAAAAAGATGATCATTTAATTGATGATCCACCAACTGATGACACTAGGCAACGTTGGCTCAGGGAAGATGCTAAGTTATTCCTACTGATTCGCAATTCTATTGACAGTGAAGTGGTTGGATTAATCAATCATTGTGAGTTTGTTAAAGAATTAATGGAATATCTTGAATTCTTGTATTCGGGAAAAGGTAATCTGTCTCGTATGTATGAGGTCTGCAAAGGATTTTATCGGGCTGACCAGCGAGATAAGCCCCTTACAGCTTATTTCATGGAATTTAAAAAGATTTACGAGGAACTTAATGTTTTATTGCCTTCTAGTCCCGATGTTAAGGTTCAACAAACGCAGCGAGAACAAATGGCTGTGATGAGTTTTCTTGCAGGTCTTGCTCCACTTTTTGAAACTGCCAAATCACAAGTTCTTTTAGGCAGTGATGTTACCTCTCTTCAGGAGACTTTTGCTAGATTGCTACGTACTGAAGGTTCTCATACACCTTCCCCTTCTGATAATAGTGCCCTTGTGAGTCGTAATCAGGTAGCTAGACAGCCAGAAAACAGAGGAAGAGGAGGAAATAACCGCAGTAATGGACCAATCACTCGGGAGACAAGCATTCTTATCTGCCATTATTGTCATGAACCTGGTCACACTAAACGGTATTGCAAGAAACTAATAAATAAGCCACCAAGGGTAAATATGGCACATCAAGATTATGCAGTTACTTCTTCTGATGACAATGTAACAATTTCTGCTGCGGAGTATGCTGAGCTCTCTAGATACCGTTCCTCTAAGTCTACTGATTCCTCAATTGCTGCTGCTGCCAACTCAGATACTCCTCCTTCCTGTCTTATGTCTACCTCATCAGAGTGGGTCATTGATTCTGGTTGCACCGATCACATGACAGGTAACCCTAGTCTCTTATCCTCATTAAAAGAACCTAAACAATTTAATCGTCATGTTACTCTAGCTGATGGGTCCACATCTCCTGTCAAGTGTATTGGCACCGCCAATCCCATTCCATCTCTTCCATTGTCTTCTGTTTTTGGTTTGCCTCGTTTTTCATTTAATCTATTATCTGTTAGCAAAATTACTCGTATGCTGAATTGTTGTGTCAAATTTTATCCTACATATTGTGTGTTTCAGGATCTTTTGACGAAGCGGATTATTGGTAGAGGACGTGAGTCTGGTGGCCTTTATCTTCTGGATGAACACGTTTCATTATCTCTGGCTTGTGCTGGTGCTCTATCCTCTTGAGGTTCATTGTCGTTTGGGTCATCCATCATTGTCTACTTTAAAGAAGTTGTGTCCGCAGTTTCAGTCTTTATCAAGTTTAGAATGTGAATCTTGTCAATTTGCCAAACATCATCGTTTACCTTTAGTTCCTCGAGTTAATAAACGGGTTTCATCCCCTTTTGAGTTAGTTCATTCTGATGTTTTGGGTCCATGTCCTGTTATTTCTAAAACTGGCTTTCGGTATTTTGTAACTTTTGTGGATGATTATTCTTGTGTTACTTGGTTATTTTTAATGAAAACTCGTTTTGAGATATTCTCTATTTTCTGTTCTTTTTGTGCTGAAATTAAAACTCAATTTAATACTTCTGTTCGCATATTGCACAGTGATAATGCTAAAGAATACCTATCTAGTTCCTTCCAATCTTATATGTCACAAAATGGTATTCTCCATCAAACATCTTGTGTTGATACTCCTTCTCAAAATGGGGTTGCAAAAAGAAAGAATCGACATCTTCTTGAGGTTGCTAGGGCACTTTTATTCTAAATGAAGGTCCCTAAACATTTTTGGGCTGATGCTGTCTCTACTGCATGTTTTTTGATTAATCGCATGCCTTCTTCTGTGCTTAATGGTGCAATTCCTTATAATGTCTTGTTTCCTTCTAAACTTCTATTCCTCATTGAATCTCGCATTTTTGGTTGTACTTGTTTTGTTCGTGATGTTCGTCCACAGGTTTCCAAATTAGATCCAAAGTCCCTTCGTTGT
This sequence comes from Jatropha curcas, assembly GCF_041381405.1. Taxonomy (NCBI): domain Eukaryota; kingdom Viridiplantae; phylum Streptophyta; class Magnoliopsida; order Malpighiales; family Euphorbiaceae; genus Jatropha; species Jatropha curcas. The sequence continues at coordinate 20,230,061 of NC_143152.1, read as the reverse complement.
GTTTTCCTTGGGTATTCTCGGCATCAAAAAGGGTATCGTTGTTTCTCTCCCGATCTTGACCGTTATCTTATTTCTGCAGATGTCACATTTTTTGAGAATACTCCATTTTTTCCTTCTTCTATATATAAGAGTGAGGGGGAGGATGATGACCTTTTAGTTTATGCTATCCAGCAAGTTCATAACTCTCCTGCTCCTGCTCGTATTCCTGACCTTGCTCCTGCTCCTACTTCAGCGTCTGCTGCTCCTATTCCCGCTCCTGCACCAACATCTACATGCCCTCGTTTTGAACAGGCTTATTCCAGGAGACCAGAAACTCTTGACTCACTTCCTCCACCTACCGTTTCAACAGAAGATCCGGTTCTCTCCACTCAACCTGAGCCTGTGCCATCCACTCCCCAGTCAGACCTTAACCTTCCCATTACTCTTCGAAAAGGTAAACGCAAGTGTACTTACCCTATTTCCTCCTTTGTTAGTTATCATCATCTTTCTTCTTCATCTCGTTGTTTTGTAAGTAACTTAGACTCTGTCTCTATTCCTAAAACTGTTGTCCAAGCTTTGTCCCATCCTGGTTGGTGTGCAACAATGAAAGAGGAGATGGTTGCCTTAGATACTAATGGTACTTGGGATCTTGTGCCTCTCCCGGCAGGTAAGAAAGCTATTGGTTGTAAGTGGGTTTTCACCGTTAAAGTGAATCCTGATGGGACTGTTGCTCGTCTCAAGGCTCGATTAGTTGCAAAGGGCTATTCTCAGATCTATGGCTTGATTATTCTGATACTTTCTCTTGTTACCAAATTGTCTTCTGTTCATTTATTTATTTCATTAGCAGCTACTTTTGACTGGCCTTTACATCAGCTGGACGTTAAGAATGCCTTTCTTCATGGGAATCTTCAGGAGGAAGTTTACATGAAGCAACCACCAGACTTTGTTGCTCAGGGGAGTCGGGTAAAGTATGTAAACTTCGAAAATCTCTTTATGGCCTAAAACAGAGTCCTCGAGCTTGGTTTAGTAGATTTTGCAATGTGGTAAATCAGTTTGGCATGCAGATGAGTACTTCTGATCATTCTGTATTTTTCAGAAGTACTAAGACTGGTTTGATTCTACTTGTGGTTTATGTTGATGACATTGTTATTACAGGGAGTGATTCAGCCGGCATTACATCACTCAAGTTATTTCTCCAGACCCAGTTCCAGACAAAAGACTTAGGATTGTTGAAGTATTTTTTGGGTATTGAAGTATCTAGGTGTAAGAGAGGCATCTTCTTATCTCAAAGGAAGTATGTCCTTGACTTACTGAAGGAAACTGGAAAGTTAGGTGCCAAGCCATGCAGTGCTCCAATGACTCCAAATTTCCAACTTTCAATTGGTGGTGAGCTATTTGATGATCTTGAGATGTGTAGAAGGTTAGTGGGCAAATTGAATTATCTTACCGTAACACGTCCAGATATTGCTTACTCTATGAGCGTCTTGAGCCAGTTTATGTCTTCTCCTACTGTTATCCATTGGAAAGCTTTAGGATAGATTTTGTGCTACTTGAAAGGTAATCCAGGTCGTGGCTTCCTTTACAGTAATCATAGGCATTTGAACATTGAATGTTTTTCAGATGCGGATTGGACAGGTTCGAAGGTTGATAGAAGATCAACTTCAGGATATTGTGTCTTTGTAGGTGGAAACTTGATATCATGGAGGAGTAAGAAACAAAATGTAGTCTCACGATCGAGTGCTGAATCAGAATATCGAGCTATGGCAGAATCTGCTTATGAATTAATTTGGATTCGTCAGTTGTTAGACGAAATTGGCTTCAAGTCATCCTTGCCTGCAAAGTTATGGTGTGATAATCAAGCTGCTCTTCACATTGCATCAAATCCAGTATTCCATGAACGAACAAAACATATCGAGATTGATTATCATTTCATTCGTGAAAAGATACAACAGGGTGTTATCTTTACAGGACACATTAAAACAAGTGAACAGTTAGGGGATATCTTTACAAAAGCTCTAAACGGACCCCGGGTTGACTACCTTTGTAACAAGTTAGGCATGATTAATATCTATGCTCCAACTTGAGGGGGAGTGTTAAGGATTAGTTGTAAATAGAACTCTATTAGGAGTTAGATTCCTAATAGGTTTATAGTATTTTATATGTGTATATATATGTGTCCCTATTGATGAATCAAATACAGAAAAATATTTTCCCACATTAAATCTACACATAACCATTCTCGAGTTGCTTCTGGCCATAACAAGGTAGATGAAGAGTTTATCTTTTTAAAATTGAATGATGAAGTGCATGGAGAAGATTGCTGTATGCATGATTTTGAGAATTCCAATGCTGTTCTCATTAATGAAAATATCACAGTTAATTTGCCAAAAAGCAGTATAGACATGTAGAAGGATGAAAATCTTATTTGTGGGTCCCAATCAATTAAAGCTAATCACGTTGAAAGCAACCCAATCTCACCAAAGACTGATGTTGTCCGTGTCGACGCTTCTATTACACAGAACCCATCCTTGTCCCAAAATTTTAATAATTTGGGCTGTTTGGAGGGCTAGGACCAAGTGTCTAATATGGGTCCTGACTGGACTAAGGAGGCCCAAAGTACCAAATGAATGCAGATATAATATTAACATAACTAATCCTTGTACAAAAGACATGGATTCTCCTATGAAACGGGTTGAATCAGATCTGTCGTTGGTTACTAAGAGAAAGAAAAAGTGAAGAATAAAAGCTCTCAGTTGGTTGAATGCAAAAATCTTAAGGGTGACATCTGACAAGATATCTGTCTCTCTTTTTTCCAATTTAAAGGAAGGGAAAGTTGATAGTGTTGATCCTTCACCTGTATTTAATGATGAAGAGTTGGCGGAGTTTAAGGCAACATGGCAGGTGGAAAACAACTGGGTCTACAATTTGAAGGCAATGAGAATGAAATTATTCAAAATATTGCAATGGTTGGGGGAGAGGATGGTGCTTAATCTCATCTTTCAGAGATTAAGGTTAGGGATTTTTTCATCTATTTATCTATGCTTCAGCCAGGAATTGTTTCTTACAATAGTAGAGGGTTAGGGAGGAAAGAAAAGGTAAAGGAAGCTAGAAATTTAGTATCATTTGAATTAGCTAACATGTTGTGGATTCAGGAGACTAAAAAAACTTCATTATCTAACAAGCTTGTGGAAAAATTATGGCCATGGAGGAATTTCGATTGGGAGTGTATGGACTCTGATGGGGCTTCAGGTGGTCTGTTAATGATTTGGGACAAGGCTTTATTCCAAAAATGTGATGTAGTTAAAGATGAGGGCTTTCTTCTAATTAAAGTGAAGTTTATGGGTAGTGATGAGATGTGCTTTCCTTTAAATGTTTATGCTCCTAATGAGATTACAAGTAGAAGATCAATGTGGGATAATATAACACAAATTATATTGGGCAATGATGTTATTTTTTGCGTTGGTGGAGACTTCAACTCCATGCGTGATGCTTCTGAAAAAAGGGGATGCATGTATGATCATCTCAGTTGTTGTGATTTCAACTACTTTATTTCAAATAGCGGTCTTAATGATTTTCTTATAATAGGAAGAAAATTTACTTGGGTTAATGGTTCAGGTACGAAGATGAGTCGCCTTGATAGGTTTCTTGTTTGTAATAAATGGTTACTAAAATGGAATAACCTTTGTGTTTTTGGGCTAAAAAGGACTTTGTCTGACCACTGTCCAATTGTACTTGGAGAGATTTCAAAAGATTGGGGTCCACGGCCTTTCAGATTTTTTAATTTTTAGTGTGATCATCCTTCTTTTTCTAAGATAGTTAGAGATTGTTGGAATAAGGACTCTACTTTTCGTTGGGGTGGTTATATCCGACATTCAAACTTGCGAAATTTGAAATCAATTTTGAAATCTTGGAACAAGAATACATTTGGGTTTATTCCAAGTGAAATTACTAAGTATCGCACTTGTATAGCAAATCGGACTTAAAAGGCTGAAATCAATGACTTATCTGAAGAGGAAATCATGCAAAGGAAAACTTCTTTACGGAAGCTTTAGGATTTGTCAAGATATGAAGACATTTTATCAAGGCAAAAAGCAAGACTTTCCTAGTTACAAGAGGGCGATGCCAACACCACATATTACCATACAATTGTTAAAGGTAGATATTCAAGTAATTACTTAGTAGGTTTGATTACTAATGGTGAGTGGGTTGATGATGTTCAACAAGTTAGAGGTGCAACTAAGAGCTTTTTCTCTGAGATTTATTCTATAATGAATAGTGCTCACCCTATTATGTCTTTAAAGGCTGCTTCGACACTTTCAATGGAGGATGCTACTGCTTTGGAAGCTCTTTTTACTGAACAGGACATAAAGAACACCATTTAGAGTTGCGATGGAGCTAAAGCTCCAAGACCTGATGGATTCTCTTTAGAATTTTTTAAAAGATGTTGGGAGATAGTGCGTCTTGATCTTTTAAAATTATTTTAGGAGTTTTATTCTAATGGGAAATTAGCAGTGGGATTAAACTCAAGCGTCACTGCTCTTATACCTAAAAAAACATCTCCTCGAGGTTTTAAAGACTATAAACCTATCTCTTTGATAGGTAGTGTGTACAAGATTCTTACCAAATTCCTTTCTCTTAGAATGAAGAGGGTTATGGGTTCTATAATTAGAGAGAATCAGACTGCTTTTGTGGGAGGGCGGCAAATTGTAGATGGCATTCTTATTTCAAATGAGATCATTCATGACTTGGCTTAAAAAAAATGCAAAGGTTTGATTTTTAAAGCAGATTTTGAGAAAGCATATGACTCTGTAGATTGGGGTTTTTAATATTTATGTTGAAAAAGTTTAGTTTTAAGGAAAAGTAGGGTGGATGGATTTGGGAGTGTCTAAGGTTCTCTCAGGCTATTTGCGTTAATAAATGGCAGTCCTATTGAAGAGTTCTCTATGCCGCGTGCTCTTAAACAAGGAGACCCCTATCTCCTTTCTTATTTCTTGTTGTTGCAGAGGCTTTTAATTTATTGATTAAAAATATGTTTCTAATGGTTTACTTTCAGGTGTTCAAGTTGGCTCACAATCTATTACTATATCTCATTTACAATTTGTAGATGACTCGGTGGTTTTCAATAAGGTTGATGCTGCTAAATTGCTAATCTATGAAGAATTTTGATTTGCTTTTAGGTGCTCTCTGATTTGAAAATCAATTTTGCTAAAAGCAAGTTATACGGTGTTAATTTAGGAGATGAAGAAATAAGGTTTTTTGCTGACATCTTGAAATGTTCTTTTGGTAAATTGCCTACTAGATATCTTGGGATCCCCATTGGTGGTATCCTAAGAGTTACAACACCTGGAAATCCATTATAGAGAAGGTGGAATCAAAATTATCTTCTTAGAATGCTAGACATTTTTCTGTAGGAGGAAAATTGACCCCGATGAAATCTATTTTATCTTCTCTATCTCTCTTTTTTATGGCCATTTTTAGGGCCCCTAAAAAGGTGATGAATAAGTTAGAATTAGCACAAAGGAAATTTTTTTGGGGTAAAGGTTTGGAAGGGGAGAGGCCTATCAATTGGGTTTCATGGTCACTAATGACTAAAAGCAAAAATCATGGTGGATTGGGGATCGCATGCCTACAAAAGAAGAATTTGGCTCTTTTAGGTAAGTGGTGGTGGAGGTTTAGATCGGGAAAGGATTTCTTGTGGAAACGTTTTTTAATTTCCAAATATGGTAAGTAATAGCCTCGCAAAGCGGGCAAATTTTGTTATGTTATTTTCATATAAATTGCATGAATGCATGATGTTTTTATATATTTTACGTTTGTTCGTGTTGTTTTTGTTTCAAAGTAATTTTAGGAACACAGTTGGAGCAAAGGAATGAAAGAGTTTGCTTTATATAGAAAAAGAGACCAAAACCAGCCCTCGCGATGCGAAGCAGGTCGCAACAAGAAGAATGTCCAGTCGCGAGCGCTACCTGAGGTCGCCCGCGCAACCTACACCCAGAAAACTCAGTAGGCAAAGAAAAACACAAGTCGCGAGCGCGACATCCATTCCTCGTGGGATCGATCTTTTATTACTATGTTGCGATCCGTATACTTGCGGGAACTTAAAAGAGACGCAACAAGTTTTTGGCGCCGTTGCCGGGGAACGGTGTTCTGTCATTTAACGAAATATTCTTATATATGATTTACAGTTTATTTTAATTAAGATACTTATTATTTCAAAATTTTGCAGGAATACATAATTTACGTACCTCATACGCCAAGTACCAGATCTTCAAACAGTGAATTAGAGGATTATCAGCCTGAGATTGAACAGTTTCTTTCACAACAAAAGAAGAAAAAGAAAACAAGAAATTCAAGAGTCATGGGTGATGGAAATCCGCCACAGTGGTTGATAGACTATGTTACTCCAAGTTTAAACGGTTCACAAAAAGGAGTAGTACGTCCACTGGTAAATGCTAACCAGTTTGAGATTAAACCTGCTTTATGACAAATGATCCAAAATAGTGTTCAATTTTACGGATTACCGAATGAGGATCCTAACTCGCATATAGCTAGTTTTCTTGAGATTTGTGATACATTTAAGATGAATTCAGTACCAGCAGACGCTATTAAGTTACGTCTATTTCCATTCACATTGAAAGATAAGGCAAAAGCTTGGTTGAATTCATTACCACCAAATTCTATCACTACCTGGGAACAACTAGCCCAAGCTTTCCTGTCTAAATACTTCCCACTAGCAAAAATCGCTAGGCTTATCAAAGAAATAACCTCATTTACCCAACATGAAAATGAATCCCTATATGAGGCGTGGGATCGCTATAAAGAACTCCAACGAGTTTGCCCACACCATGGTCTTCCCCAAAATATATTGATTCAAACTTTCTACAATGGGGTAACACCTTCTATAAGAGGAACTATAGATGCTATGGTAGGGGGATCATTAATGAAGAAGACTACTAATGATGCAATTGAGTTACTAGAAGAGATGGCCAACAATAATAGCATATGGCCAACCGAAAGGACTCAGGTAAGTCATTCTACTGCTAATAATGAGTCATCTTCTTCCTCAAAGAATTCGGTAAAGAAAGTGCATGAATTAGATCCCTTAACTATGATGCAAGCACAGATTTCTGCTTTGTCATATAAAATTGATAACTTAAACATAAATAAATCAACATCTCTTATTTGTGACAATTGCGGTCAAAATGGGCATGTGTTAAATGAATGTAATTATAAGCATCCGATTATGGAGAAACAAGTGAATTATGTTCAAGGACAAGTTCGCGGTCCATATTCGAATACTTATAATGCTGAAAATCATAATTATCATAATTCCTTTTAGAGAAACCATGATAATCAAGATAGGGGCAATCAGGTTAGTCAATCTCAAGATAGACTAGGACAATTGACTAGTAAAATTGATAAATTTTTGGAGGGAATTAACCAAAAAATGAGTAGTCAAGATGATAGTTTTAAATGGTTAGAATCAAAGTTTGACAAGTTATTCAAAAACCATTCATCATCCATACATAACTTGGAGGTACAAGTAGGGCAGCTTGCAAATGCTATTTCCTCACGTGAAGTGGGAAATCTTCCTAGTAATACAGAAAAGAATCCTAGGGAAAGTGTAAGTGCCATTGCCTTACGAAGTGGAAAAATAGTAGATAAAGTAGTTCCTTCGGGTATTGATGCTAATGTTTTGAATAAAACAACTGTGGAGCCGGTTTGTGAACCGAGCATTGAAGTGAATAGTGCAGGATCAAAAGAACAAAAAAAAGGAAAGGACAAGGAAAAGGATAATGTTAAAGCTTATCAATCTAGGCCACCTTTTCCACAAAGGCTAAAGAATCAAGAGCAAGATAAGCAGTTCTTAAATTTTATTGATAAATTGAAAAATTTGCATATCAACATGTCACTCATGGAAGCTATTACACAAATTCCAAACTATGGTAAGTTCCTTAAAGAATTGATCTCGAAGAAACGTAGTTGGGAAGATGTGTCAATAGTCACTCCGACTGAGGATTGTAGTTCCATAATCTCAAGTAAGTTACCTACTAAACTCAAGGATCTAGGAAGTTTCACTATACCATGCAAATTAGGTAAAGTAGATTTTCCTAGATGCCTTTGTGATTTAGGAGCAAGTATTAATTCGATGCCATTATCTCTCTTTAAGAAATTGGGTTTAGAAGCTGAAGTTAAGAGAACTAATATGGTTTTACAACTTGCTGACCAATCTATTAAAAGACCCCATGGTATCATTGAGGATGTACTTGTTAAGGTTGACAAATTTATTTTTCCAACTGATTTTGTCATACTTGATTTTGTTTATGATAAAAATTGTCCTCTTATTTTAGGAAGACCATTTATGAACACAGGGAGGGCATTAATTGATGTTTCAGAAGGAAAATTAGTCCTTAGGATAGGTGATGATGTCATTGAGTTTCATATAGACAAAGCTATGAAATATCCTATGGATGAGGGAAATTGCATAATGATTGACATAGTTGATGCATGCATACAGGAAATGTTTGCCTTGGAAAATAGTGAAAAATATGAGGAAGAAAATGCAAACATTAAAGAAGATGAGTTTATAAATTTAAGACCTGAAATGTTACTTAGGGAGCATGAGCCTTTGCCACCATCAATTGAAAGTCCACCAATAGTAGACCTTAAAGAGTTACCGAGTCATTTACGATATGCTTTCTTAGGTTAAGATCACACACTTCCTATAATTATTTCTAACAAATTAACTATAGATCAAGAAAATGACTTGTTAAAAATTGTTAGAAATAGGATTAAGAGTATAGGATGGTAAATTTCTGACCTTAAAGGGATAAGTCCAAATCGAGTCATGCATTACATCAATCTTGAAGATGGACATATACCTAAGGCAGAAAGACAAAGGAGACTTAATCCTAATATGAAAGAAGTAGTGAAGAAAGAAATTATCAAGTTATTAGATGCATGAATAATATACCCAATTTCAGATAGCCAATGGGTTAGTCCAATTCAATGTGTGCCTAAAAAGGGAGGAATGACTATAGTAAAAAATGAAAATGGTGAACTAATCCCTACTAGAACCACTACAGGTTGAAGGGTATGTATTGATTATAGGAAACTCAATTCAGCCACAAGAAAAGATCATTTTCCATTACCATTCATAGATCAAATGTTAGAACGAATTGCTGGTCATGCTTTCCATTGTTTTCTCGATAGATATTCTGGATATTTTCAGATTTATATCTTTCCGAATGACCAAGAGAAAACCACATTTACTTGTCCATTTGGTACATTTGCATATAGACGCATGCCTTTTGGATTATGCAATGCACCTGCAACATTTCAACGTTGCATGACTGCGATTTTTAATGACTACATAGAGGAAATTGTGGATGTATTCATGGATGACTTTTCTGTTTATGGTGATTCATTTGAAAGTTGTTTGAAAAATTTAGATCTTGTATTGTCAAGATGTGAAAGTGCTAACTTGGTTTTAAATTGGGAGAAATGCCACTTTATGGTTGATGAAGGCATTGTTTTAGGGCACAAAATAGGTAAGGAAGGAATCTAGACAGATAGGGCAAAGATAGAAGCCATAGAAAAGTTACCTCCTCCCACTACGGTTAAAGGGATAAGATCTTTTCTAGGCCATGCGAGATTTTATAGAAGGTTTATAAAAAAATTTTCTATCATTGCTAAACCTCTAACTAGCTTACTTATTAAAGATGCATCCTTTGATTTTTCTCCAGAATGTTTGAGAGCTTTTAATACTTTGAAGAATGCATTAGTGAGTGCACCTATTTTGGCAAAACCCAATTGGGGATTACCATTTGAAATAATGTGTGATGCTAGTGATGTTGCTGTTGGTTGTGTTTTAGGCCAAGACATGATAAGAAATTGCATGTGATATACTATGCTAGCCATGTTCTAACTAGTACTCAAATGAATTATACAACTACTGAGAAAGAAATGTTGGCTGTGGTATATGCATGTGATAAATTCAGATCATATTTGTTAGGAGCCAAAGTCATAATCTATACTGATCATTCTGCATTGAAATACCTATTTGCTAAGAAAGATGCAAAACCACGTCTTATTAGATGGGTATTATTATTGCAAGAATTTGACATTGAAATTAAGGACAAAAAGGGTTCCGAAAATTTAGTTGCTGATCATTTATCACATTTGGAAAATGAAGAAGGACCAATAGGAGAATCTACAATTATAAATGAAAGTTTTCCGGATGAAAATTTAATGTTAGTAAAACATGTTCACACACCTTGGTATGCTGACATTGCAAATTTTCTAGCTTCTAACATAATACCTCTAGATATGACTTATGCACAACGAAAGAAGTTCTATGCAGATGCTAAAAATTTCTTATGGAATGAAACATTCTTGTTTAAGATATGTATGGACGGTATGATTAGAAGGTATGTAGGGGAAACAGAAATACAAGATATACTTATGCATTGTCACTCTAGTCCATATGGAGGGCATCATGGAGCGAATAAAACTACTTCAAAAGTTTTGGAAAGTGGCTTTTATTGGCCTACTTTATTTCAAGATGCACGTATATTTGTCTCTCATTGTGACAGGTGTCACAGGGTTGGTAACATAAGTCGGAAAGATGAAATGCCTTTATCCAACATACTTGAGGTAGAAATATTCGATGTATGGGGAATCGACTTTATGGGACCCTTACCTATTTCACAAGGTAAAAGTTATATCTTAGTAGCTGTCGACTATGTTTCCAAATGGGTGGAAGCACAAGCTTGTGTCACAAACAACGCCAATACAGTAGTCAAATTCTTAAAAGCACTATTTACCAAATTTGGAGTTCCAAGGGCAATCATAAGTGACGGAGGTACGCACTTTTTAAATAAATCCTTTGAAAGCCTTTTGAGAAAATATGGAGTACACCACAAGGTATCTACCCCATATCATCCACAAACTAGTGGTCAAGTGGAAATTTCAAATCGTGAGCTTAAGTGGATTTTGGAAAAAACTGTCAATTCATCACGGAAGGATTGGTCACTTAAGCTCGATGATGCACTTTGAGCATATAGAACGGCATTTAAGACACCAATTTGGATGTCTTCATACCGTTTAATTTATGGTAAGGCCTGTCGCCTACCCCTAGAATTAGAGTATAAGGCATACTGGGCAATAAAGTCTTTGAATTTTGATTTAAGCAAGGCTGGCTACAAAAGGAGACTTCAGTTAAATGAACTTGATGAGATCAGATTATTAGCATATGAAAATGCTAAGTTGTATAAGGAAAGAACTAAGAAATGGCATGATAATCAGATTCAAATCAAATCATTTAAAGAAGGAGACAAAGTGTTGTTATTTAATTCAAGACTACGCCTATTTCCTGGAAAATTGAAGTCAAGATGGAGTGGACCATTTGAGGTAATCAAAGTTTCAGATCATGGAGCATTAGAATTGAAAAATCTATCTAATGGTTCCACATTTATGGTCAATGGCCAAAGGTGTAAGCTTTATTTGGTTGATAAGATTAATGATCCATCACAAGTAACATTTTGAATCAACACAATAGGTATGTATAATATCAATAACTAATTAATATACTTTGTTTATTATAACTTACTATTTTATTAATTGTTTCAAAAAAAAAAAAAAAAGAGGGAACTCATCAAAAGTCAAGTGTGCAGGAAATTTATTTTTTGTAGGGAACCAAATTCGCGAGCGCGAATATAGAAGGCGCGAGCGCAATTGTTGCAAAAAAAAGAGACAGAAGGTTTTTAACCAACATTCGCGATCGCGACAATATAAAGCGCGATTGCAAGTTCTCCACAAAGACAGTCAGAAGCCTCAAGATCCCCTCTCGCGGTCGCAACACTATAACCTCGCGAGCGCGAGTTCACTGCAACACAAGTCAGAAGCATTGAGATGTACTTTCGCGATAGCAATCATATCAAGCACGGGCGCGATTAGGGTACAACAGAGGTCAGAAGCACGGAGATAACCATTCGCGAGCTGTGAATGGCATACGCGATCGTGACTCCAGCAAATTACTGGCGCGACACCAACAATTACTGGCGCGATTTTCCAACGGTCAGAACTCTCAACTGCCCTCTCACATTCAAATTCAATTCTTCTCCTTCCCAAGGTATTCAAACCTACAAAAACTGCAAATAACCTTTCAAATCCAATCAAAACTCTTCCTTTTCAACTTGCCCATTAACTACTCAACCCTATCTTTCCCTAAATTCATCTATATAAGAGTTTCCATTCCCCTCTTTACAAACCCCCAAACTTTATCAGTGCAAAATCAATTCCCAGCAACCCCCTTTTCTGTGTGACTTGAATGAAAAATCTCTATCCAAACTCTCACAATGCCATTCAAACAAAAAGCCAAGAAGAACAAGGAAGGATCTTCCTCCTCTGCACTAGCACGAAGGGATTTGGCCTCCAGGTATAAGGCTCCTTTCCCTATATATACTATGGAGGAAGGAGAACGTTTCACCTGCCTTGCCAAATGCAATTTCACAGGTATGTATCTTCTTGACTAAAACTTTTTACAGAATACTAGCATTTTAGAGAAAGTTCAAGAATATTTGAAAACTCTGAACTTTGAAATATTTAGTCAATTGAAAATTCCTAAGAATGCTAAATTGAGTTTAGAATTATTGACTACCATTGATTGGGTAGATGACACTGAAATGGCCATCAAATTTAGAGTGGATGGAGAGGAATTAACTGTGGATTATGATAAAATGCACCAATGGTTAGGATTCCCCAGAAATGGATTTGCGTCTAAACCGAAAGGTTGGAATGCGACTTCCATTTGGGAAATGCTGACGGGTCAATCGTCTTTTACTCCTCGAAATGCCGGAAACAAATGGATTAAGGATGAGAGTATTTTATACCTGCATAAATATTTGTGTTATGCTTTGTTTGGACGAGTGGAAGCCTCCAAAGTCCAAATAAGAGACTTGTTTGTGTTGGAATCTATTTTGCAGGGAAAACGAGTGGATATTGCAGGCATGGTGCTCGATACAATATACAACGCCTCTCGTCATCAAGGCAAGGTTACTTTAGGAGTCGGTAGCATGGCACCTATCTTGGTATATGTTGCTCGTATGCCTATTCCACCCTATCAGCCCCAGCCTGCAGACATTTTTCGGTATATGGATGGCGCATTCTTGGAAAAGACAGGTTTAGTTGAGGAAGTGAAAACAGGCACCACAGTACTCTATCGTTAGAAGCCATGGGAAAGAAGAATCGGGCACAGCGATCGCGATGAAGGAACCTCTGATGCACAAATGCAAAGACAGCGGAAAGGCAAAGCACCAGTCACATCATCTTCTCACGCAGAAGAAGAAGAAGATGAAGTTGCTGGATGGAAGCAAGTGTTGAGTAAAGTGGAAGCATTACAGCAATCGCAGGAAACTTTGCAAGTCACCGTATTTGACATGGGACAAAAACTGCACACAATCCAGAAAAACCACGAACGTATGGAACGGAAGTGGATGAAATATTTCCACAACCAAAACATCGAATTCACTCTGTCACCTCCAGGTTCTCCGGAGGCCTAAGGTTTTTCTGTCCCTCTTTAGTTTTTCTTTCCATTTTCAGTGTTTTTGTGTGTTTATGCATGTGTCGTATGTTTTATTTGCATTTCCCCTCCCACAATGAGGACATTGTGTCTTTTAAGTGTGGGGGGGACCTACATTTTCATTTCATTTCATATAAAAAAAAATGTGACAATTAAAAAAGTCAACTTCTTTGCCTTAGTTCAATGTTTTAGTCTCTACATGTTGATTTGTTTGTATTTTGCTTATTGAAATAGAAGTCTTGAAAAATATACCATGATTTAAGAGATTTAAATGCTTATATGAACTTAGGTATTAATATATTACATATGACATATTGAAATTTTCAATAGCAAATATTAATCTTTAGTTAACTATCTAGACATTATCTTTTGCTTTAGAGAAGCTTGAATCCTAACTTGAATGAAGAATAGGAAGAAAAGGGAAATTAAATACTTGTATGTTTCAAGTCAATAAAGGATGAAGGTATTTCAACAGAGAAAAATATACGATAGAGGGTGACAGCGTTTTTCGCAAGTGTACGAAATCGCAATAAGTAATATAGAGTAAGAGAGTATCGTATCCACAGGGATTGTATATCAATTACCAAAATTATGTTAACCTATTATTATTTAAACGATAATAAGAGAGAATTGCTATAAAGAAAAATTTAAAGTAAAAACAGAAAGAGATCAATCACAAAATTTAGATGAAAAGAAATCAGGGAATTGAACTACTAGGGAATTTAATTTCACTTAATTCTATCCAGCTTATTTTATTAGTTCATTAATCAATTTTAATTGTTCAAGTAGGAGAAACAACCCTAGAGTCACTAACAAGCTCTCCCGATGTATTGTTAGCTATTCTAATCTAGTATAATTACCTACCTTTCAATAGTGAAATCAAACATAAATCAGATCCTTAGGTTTTGTGGTTGTTTTGTGAGTTCACAACTTAATAATTATTAACTTATGAAAACCCCCCTTGAGTCAAACCATATAGCTTCCGCGTCAAGTTATTATTCTCAAGTAAATTATTATCTTTTTCATATCAATAACCCTTCTCCCGATAGCAATTATTGAAATAACTCAATCCAGGGGAAATTTTCTGCCTGGAAGCTTTAAGCACAATAACAATTTATAACGAGAACAAAGAAAAATAAACCTAATATTATAAACTGGAATCGAATTAAGTTACATCAAATCCCTAGTATAAGAGTTTAGCTGGACATAGTAATTAAATAAAACTCAGTCATACTTGAATCAATCATTATACTTAAAGACAATAATGAAAAGAAAGACAAGATGAAGAGTTTAGAAATAAAAACTGAATCACAGCTATGTTGATGGCTTCCTTGAATCTTGGCACAAATTTTGGATGCTTGAAGTCTTTGAGAGAGAGACAATTATGTAAAGAATTGCACAAAAACGACATCCCTAGCAATGAGAAGTTCCCCTCCTTATATAGAGCTCCTGAAGGTAAGTTTGACTCCTTTTAGGAAATAGAATCCTTATTTAGTGCAAAATCTTCTATAGGAGATCATGACTGTTTAGGCTTTTGATCTCTTCTTGATTACGACTCCTTTCTCTCCCAAAATAGGTCTAGGTCTTGTTTAGTGTGTTTAGGAAACTCCCCAAGGTCGGCCCATGTGAGAAAAAGATTGATTTGCATATCTATTTCACGCTAGCTCTGTCTACGCAGCACGGGCTTGCCAGTATGCACGGGCTGGGTGTGCTTTAGTTTGGAAGTCTGGCTAGTGAAGCACGGGGTGTGCTAGGCAAGCACACCCTGAAGACTCCTTGAGGCACGGGCGTGCCACATAACACAGGCAGGGTGTGCTTGCTTCTGTCACTCCCGCCTGAAATTGTCATGGGCGTGCTAGGCATTGACACGCCCTAGACCCCATAATGGCATGGCCGTGCCTTTTGACACACCCAAGCCGTGCTCTCTTCTGTCTCTCCCTTGATTTCCTTAGCTTTTAGCACGGTTGTGCCTTCTAGCACGGCCTGGGTGTGCTAGAGGCTGAGTGTCTTGCCTTTTAATGTTCTCTTCTATGCCAAATTCCTACAATTTTCTCTTAGATCAAGCGGGTTAAGAATTAAGGAAGCTTTGAACAAAATTATACTAAAATCAAATTAAAGTAATAAAACTTACTAAAATTCTAATAAAAACTATATTCAAAACACTATAAAATTAACACCTATCAGAGGGAATAACGGAAAATCTGTTCTAAAGCAAAGTGGTATGGAGCATAAAATGCAACTACTTACCATTTACATTCCCACATAAAAAAAAAATGGTAGCAAAAGAAAAAATGTGGTATGGAGCATAAAATGCAACCACTTAGTGAGATAGAAAATAGATTACCTAAAAATGCCTTGAGATAAGAAACAATACATATATGCTATCTTAAGTACTTCCTATTTTGCATTCTAAGGATGGAGGATTGCCTATCTAATATTTTAAAAAATGACTAGATTTCTTATACTTTAGATTTTTGTTTGCTATCTTGAAAAGTTTTACATGTCATATGCATTTATACTACTTAGTTCATAAATACATCAATCTCTTGTCTTTGGTAGATTACTTAAGAAGTCTAAATCAACGAGTAAAAATAAACATGATCAACATGAAGTTCAAAAAGAAGGATGAATATTTTTGCTTAGGGACAAGCAAAGAGCTAAGTGTGGGGGAATTGATAGCCTTGCAAAGCGGACAAATTTTGTTATGTTATTTTCATATAAATTGCATGAATGCATGATGTTTTTATATATTTTACGTTTTTTCGTGTTGTTTTTGTTTCAAAGTAATTTTAGGAACACAGTTGGAGCAAAGGAATGAAAGAGTTTGCTTTATATAGAAAAAGAGACCAGAACCAGCCCTCGCGACGCGAAGCAGGTCGCAACAAGAAGAATGTCCAGTCGCGAGCACTACCTGAGGTCGCGCGCGCAACCTACACCCAGAAAATTCAGCAAGCAAAGAAAAACGCAAGTCGCAAGCGCGACATCCATATGCGCGAGTGCGAGAAGCACTCTTGAGAGTTAGAAGGTTTGCAAGCAATAGTCGCGAGCGCGACATCAATATGCGCGAGCGCGAGAAGCACTCCTGAGAAGCAGAGACATTTGAAGCAAAAGTCGCGAGCGCGACCTTTAACCTCACAAGCACGACTCGAGATTTCCAGGAGACGTAATTGCTGTCCTTTCATCAGAAATACATATCTTTCCATGCATGGGTCGGGACTCTTCCCAAGAGAAGTCACCTTAAGCACCTTTTGGCCAACCAATCACCACCATCACTCTCCTCCTCTATAAATAGCAATCAAAGTGAAGAAAGAAAAAAATTCATTCATATTCAGAGTTAGATTCAGAAACAGAAAAACTTAGATTGTATTAAGAGAAGTGTGATAGTAATACTTAGAACAAGTTGACGAGAGTCACTTGTTATTGATTGTGCCAAGAACATCAAGAAGTTCCTCGAGGTGTGACGCCCTCCGGAGGCTTGAGTTTCATTACTTCTTTCTCTTGTTTTATAAACTTGTTGTATGTTGTTCTTCATAACTCTTCTATGCAAAGCAACAATTTAAGTTGGTAGCATTCAATAAAAGTTCCTTAAGTTATCTTTTGATCTTTGTTTAATCAAGGTTACTGAATTATATTCTCAGAAAGAAATAGTTTAGTAAAGATCAAAGAGATTTACATATAATAGATAGAATAATTCTGTGTATGATTTACATATAATCAAAGAATAAGTACTAGGTTTAATATTTAACAAGATAAGGTATTTATTATAAGTAGAAATACATATAATAGATAGAATAATTCTATACTGAGAGGTTGAATTACATCTTACCATATATAATTAAAGAATTATTTATTGTATGTTACAAGCTTTTGCATAGAAGGAGAAAATCCTGTGTATGATTAATTATTCTAAGTATCTTACTACACACTTATCTCTAGAGTTAATTAATCATTAGATATAACATAACTAGAAATTAATTAAAATTATTCTATATTCGTATTTTTGTAAACATATCATTAAGAGTAAAGTAGCAAATGAACTTAACCCATTTCTCGTGGGATCGATCTTTTATTACTACGTTGCGATCCGTATACTTGTGGGAACTCAAAAGAGACGCAACAGTAAGGAAGCTTCTTTATCATCTTCTATTGAGCCTGCTGCATGGAGAAGACTATCTCCGACATGGAAGGAAATTGGTATTTTTGGTGATTCCCAATCCTTAACGACCGATCTTCTTAGGGATGGGTTTAGTTGGATATTAGGAGATGGTAAGACCATTAAGTTTTGCTATAAGATGTTCCTTTTAAAATTCTTTTCCCAAGACTATATAGAATTTCTTATGATAAAAAACTACTGTTAGTGCTTGTGGTTTAATTGTTAATGGTGTTTGGACTTGGGATATCATCTGTAATAGGGAACTTAGACCTTTTGAGGAGAAAATATGGTTACAGCTAAAATAATCTCTTATTCTAGTCTCAATTCAACGTCAATTTCAGGATAAAATTGTTTGGAGGTATGATAAAAGAGGCATTTTTACAGTTAACAATTTTTATAGGCTTTTGGCAGATTCTTCCTCAAGTCAAAATCAGGTAAATTTCAACTTCAAAAATTTGTGGCTATCAAGATGAACATTCTTTCAAATTTTGATGATTGTTTGTGCCTGATTTGTAACTGTGAGATTGAAACTGTTAATCATTGTCTATTACGTTGTGATTCAACTAGAAAAGTGTGGTGTTCTATTCTTAATTGGTGGGATATTAAAGCTGTTCTACCAAGCTCTTACATAGATCTTGTATGGCATTGGGATGATTTTGGGATTACAAAAAAATTTGAAGTTTGCTTGGGTGTTGATTTTCTTTATTTTTTCTTGGTCTTTATGGCTTAGGAGAAATAAGGTCCTGTTTGCAGTGCGACCTCAAAATGATGAACAACTTTTAGATGAAATAAAAATTTAGGTCTTTGGAAATTTTCAAGCCTTTCTGTCATTCACTCCCTTATGATCTTAAAGATTGGCGTTATAATCCTCTCTTGGTTTCTAGCTTCAGAATTAGGACAAATTGTACTGCTACACCTTCTCTTTCTCTATTTTGGGAATCTCCTCCTATTGATTGTCTCAAGTTTAATGTGGATGGTTCTTCTCGCGATAAACCAGGACTGTCTGGAATGGGTGGTGTGCTTAGAAATGACAAAAGTGAAGTTAAATATAAATTTTTTGAGTCTTTAGGTCTAATGGAATCCAATGAGGCTGAATTTCATGCTATTTGTAAAGCCATTGAAATTTATTATCATTCTCTTATATAAATAGTTTCCATTGATCATTGAATCTGATTCTCATAATGCAGTATGTTGGGTAAAGTACAAAGAAAAAAGACCTTGGAAGTGGTGGTCTCTTTTTAATAGATTAGACTTCTTGTGCTTATCATTATCAAATATTAGGTTTGTGCAGATTCCAAGATCGGTAAACTCTTTTGTTGATATATTAGCAAAGAAAGGTGTGGATACCGCTACTTCTTTTTTGGCCCGATTTAGTTTGGGCTAAAAAGATCCTTTCTTCTGTTTATGATTTGAAGAACTTTGTGTGTGTTATATCTTCTCAATATGTAAAATGGGTTCATTGCAAAAGTCTTCTTTGTTCTTATCTCAAGAATATGCTTCTATTTTGTAACTTGTTTTCTTTGTTTAGATGTAATATGGACTAGGTTTTTACACTTATCATTCTCTAGCTAGGTTGGGTGTATTGGAGGAGTTTAGTGACTTGAAATTATTGCTGGAGTTTGATAAGCTTTTCCTGGATTTGTAATAAAATTATTTATTTTGCTGATAAAAAAAATATACACCCACACACACACACACACACTTGAAACTCATTTCAATATTAATGTCGATGTTATAGACGATGTTATAGACTGCCAACACCAGCCTTTTTTTATCTAGCTATAGCTTGAAGATCCTCGTGATTGCCTTAGATGCAGCAGAGGATGGGTGTGAGCTGTGAAAGCACAAATTATTAAGCAAATAATTTGTACCAGTGTACAATTCATATAAATAGATTGTCAACAATAATGAAAGGTAAATGTAAAATGAGAAAAGGAAATAAAATACTAACCGTCCATTTTTGAAAGACAAGCACCTCGAGACCAGAGAGGATCAATAGATGGTGCTGGTGTAGCTTGAGGATCATCAGCAGGAGGTGCTGAAGCAGGCGAAACCGTAGGTGGTGCTGAAGAATGATGATCTATATGAGGTACTGTGGAAGAGGGAATACCAGAAGATGGAGATAAAGGAGCCGACTGATAAGGTAGAATCGGCAATGCCTTTGCCTCGAGTGCCACGTCCTCTGCCTAATTAAATGTCTAAAAAATTATGAAATTTATACCCGAATAAATTTCTAAGGAAAAGAAAAAAGAAATTTACACCCTACTAACTATAACAAATTATGTAAATTTCTAATTGACGGGTAACTAATTAAATGTCCGTTATTTCAAAATTTCTAACTCAATTACTCTAACAAATTATGAAATTTATACCCAAACAAATGTCTAATTACATTAATTTTCTAACTATCGAATTCTAAATTTCTAACTACCAAATACTAATTTAATTTTTAAAATTAATTAAACTAAATTATTTTCCTTAACTAAAGTAGTTTGTTAGCCATGAAATTAAACTAAATTACTTTTACACTAAATTTCCAATTATAGACTAAACCAATTTTCAACCATATAATTGAAAGACAACAAAAAAAAAAGTAGAAATAAGATTGGGCTAAGGTGGCGACGTTGAGGCGACTAGGAATACAGAGAGAGAGAGAGAGAGAGAGAGTGAGGGCAAGTGGGGACTAGGCAGCACAAAGGGAGACGAAAGGGTTATTCTATACCCTAATCAATTAGCGATCGGCAAGTCCGTCGTTAAAGTTAAGTAATCCTTCATTATATGTAATTATATGGAAAAATTTCATTGCATATAGATTGCAATACAGTCGCTATCTTTTACATGTGGCGCACATGCATTGCATTTGGAAACTTGCTAGCTTAGTGATGAATAACTCGATTGCTAACTTTAATATCCAACAAGTCATCGCCAATCCGTCGTTGTCCATCACTAAAACACATAGCAAAATTTCTCTTTTTTGTATGAAAATTAGCTACGAATACACAATCAGTCGCTATTTTCAAATTACACAAGTCGTCTCTAGTTCATTGCTAATTTTGGTGCCAGAGTTATCCTCCAAATATATTGATTGACATGACATCTATCCCGAATTCTGCCGTACAACCGGTCATTGGTGTGTCTCCAGTGGTTGCTGGTATGCTTACTAATTTTATATTTATTGTCTGTCA
The DNA here is from genome assembly GCF_041381405.1 of Jatropha curcas. NCBI lineage: Eukaryota > Viridiplantae > Streptophyta > Magnoliopsida > Malpighiales > Euphorbiaceae > Jatropha > Jatropha curcas. Next base: position 20,209,162 of record NC_143152.1, on the reverse strand, counting down.
CAATTGATCAATATTTTATCGTTATTTAGCGACGGTCGCTAAAATATAGTTTTTGGTAGCGTTATCAGTGATAATTATCGACAAAATATTTCTATCTGTATTTACTAATTTATTGACGATTGATGCTGATGGATTTAATTTATATAAAAATGAGTGGAAGGAGATAACAACAGAACTTCATCGGTATTTTGTTGCTAATTAAGGATGAAAATCGATTTGTATTATTTACACTAATAGATGATAGGATACCAACAATAAAAGTTCGATAGACTTATGATGAAATTTGGTACCTCAAATATCGACCAAACATTCCACTGTTAATTCAAATTAATAATATTAGTGACTAATTACTGATAATGCTAGAATATATTCCAAGTATTTCAAATATATTCTATATAAAATATAAACCCCTAAGATATCTACTAAAATCACAGTATGAATCATGTATCCTAAACATCCCCTAACATCCTAAAATTCCTCCATTAATTCCAATAGTTAATAAGAGAATCTCTCCTTATCTCACTCTAAAACTGATACCTCCTAAACCTATTTAAAGAGGCACCAGAAAAGGAAAAGTTGGGGCTACACAGTGAATTATATATTTTTTGTTTCTCTCTTGGAAAACCACAATCCTCTCTAATTATTCTCTAGAAAAATACATTAAAAAAATAATCTTACTTTGTAAGATTATCAGATGGTGTGGTGAGCATGGAACACACCTTCCATGATTACTTTCTTTTTTGCTTGCAAGCAGTTCTGGCATCAAACTCCATTGCTTCTGGTTATTCCTTTCCTTGACCATTATCACATAAATTAGAGTTGAATTATTACTACTTTGGATGATCAACTTTCAACAACAGGCTCTTTAAACAATCGCTCAAGGATATTAGATTCCCTATTGAGAAATAACTCACCATATAAGAGTCCCGAACAGATCATGTCAATTTAGCTCCGTTTGCTGCACTTAGCATTGGAATTATTCATCGGCATTGAAACATGCATGCATGTTCTCTTCTGCAAGAAAAAACTCCCACAAGTTCTTTCATTTTTATTGAAATTTATGCGTCTATTTTTTCTTCGATCCTCATATGGCTTATTTTTAATATTTTTTGCATGTCCATTTTGGGTTTTTATTAAGATATAAATCTAGAATTTACTTCACTTCATTTTGGGTTTTTATTTATAGGAAGCATGATAGTATACTTTAGCTTTCTAAACCAAGAATTAGTTATTTTAGTACTAGTAAAATTAGATGGGCAGATATTGAAAATGTACTTTGTAAATGGCTAACTGCCGATAGCCACCTTTGTTTTGCTTCTGATTGTCATCTCTTCCATACGCATATTGTATTAAGCATATAACTCTACCAAGAAGTTACTGTATATACGTTGTATCATGTATGAATGATATATATGTTTTATGAAGGGTGAGGCGTATGCTGAGGTATTCCCTCAGCACATGTCTATAATTTTACATATGCATGTTCACATGCATCTGTTATTTGGAACATACAAAGAGGCATGTTCTTACTCTATCATGTTTGAGTCAATTTATATTTGAAAAGAAAATTTGGATGTCTGTGTAATTTTGGAACCATTACATTACCGAAAATCTAGCAGCTTTTGGTTCTTAGAGAATCTGATCAACTTCCAAGAGTTTGGTGAAGGAAATGCTTAAATTTGCTTATACTTATTCATAGAGTGATGGCATTAAAGTGTATGAACATAAATATATAGCACTATTAGAAACAAAAGGAATTTATTAATATTTAATTAGTTTTAGTGCTCATCATCAATGATAGATTGACACAAGCGAATCTTATAGATGACACAGGTTGCTATTTTATTAAATTGTCAAGTATTAGCTGTATTAAACTGGAATTTAATTTGGTTGCACTTTTAGACACCTTTTTGTTAGTTGTTGGTTGATGCATACTTGTGTGTTCTTTCCCTTCCTTCTTTATATTTCCAGCTAACTATCTTATTCCTATATGGATTACTGTTACCAAAGCATGTGTAAATGGCTTATATATGTTTAACACAACTTCGTTGCATGATTGTCCAAAAAAAAAAAACATATTGCTCTATTATGGTTTGGAAATTCAATAAACTTAACAGGTTACTTGAACCTGGATTTCTATATGCAATTTTTTAACTTTTGCATTCTATATATGGATAGTGTATTATCACTTTTTGTTCCAAGAGTTATTTCTTATAGATTGTGATAAATTTTTCTAGGATATATATATATTTTTAAAATGAAAAGTAGTTTTATAACTTAACGGCTATCAAGCCTCAAAGTATCGAAAATACAATTAGGAGGTGAAACAGACCATTCCACCAAATATGTCATAGAATGAGATGCTCTAACTAGCTAGTGCATGAGCCACCCATTAGCAGATCTATGTGCAAATATCACCTGCACATTACTAATCTCTATGACTAGAGATTTACAGTCATGAACAACAACCCCAAATCCACTTACATCTCTATTGTATGTAGCATAAATTTTTCTAGGATATTAAAAAGAAGAAAGAGAAAAAGAACTTTTCTTTTAGCCTTTGGTTTATCAATAACCAATATTATTATCTTAATTTAATATTTATTATATATGCACGAAATGAGTTGATTAAATTGAGTATTTAATGAGATTATATTTTCTATGGATCATATAGAGGTTAAGTCTAAAGAATTTAATCATAGCATTCAATTATTTTCTCATGATAAATTATTGGCATTTAGCAATATAACTATATTAATTATTGGGTAAGTCCAGTAGCGTGGACTTCTACTCTTATTCCTTTCTTTTAGAAGAGGCCAAAAATAGTCTATTTTTGAAATATGAAATATTAGTTACATATGTGTGTGCGTGCATGTGTAACGCCCTAATTTCTAGAATTATAAATAGTAGCTTACTGGATTGCTAATTGGTACCAAATTGGAATTATGATATGATTTTCAATCCGAATAAGTTATTTTCATACTTGTTGAGTCTTGATTGTGATTCATACAATACATGTTATTAATTTGTTTGTTCATGCATTATAGGATTTTGGATTTGCGAATAGTGAAGTTGTACTTTAGGAAGCCTAATTGTGGAATTTAATGCGATATAGTTCTAATTGCACCAAGTTAATTGAAATTGGATTTTAAAATGGTGTTAATTTGATTTTAGAATATTTTCCCTAAATTAATATGATTTTTCCTATTTATTGGGTATTTAAATGGTTAAATTAGTATTTTAAAATAATTAATGGTATTCATAAATATTTATTTGTATTTGTTATTAACTATTAGAATTTAATTATTAAAATGTGATTTATTATTATTTATGGGTAATTGTTTTTAATTATTATTTGTCAAATATGATTTATTGATATTTTATATATAATTGGTTTTGGAAAAAAGGGAGAATTAATTTATTATTGGCTTTTTACTTTCGGTGGGTGCCGATTATAGGGGAAAGAGAAAATATATATATATATATATATATATATATATATATATATATATATATATATAAATTAAAACCTAAAGAGGCCGCAACTTCTTATTGATCAAAAGGAGGAGATGCTGCACTCATAACACATGGAGAGGAAAAAATATACATATATATATATATATACAAAGGGCTCTTCTTCTACTTCCTTGATTTCTAATACAAAACTTGAGATTTAACAACAAAAAAAGAGTGAATTAGAGTTGGGATTAGTGAATTGTTCAAGTTATTTTGGTGCAATTAATCTGTATTCACAAAGAGGCTTCCGTAAACAAAGGTAGGCTTCCGTTTCACAATTTGTAAATCGTATTTCGAATCTGAATATATATTTGGAACCACTGTAATTAGGAGATTTCTATTCCCTGTTTGTTGTTTTGTTTTTGTTTCGTTTATGATTTCATGCCCATAGAGAAGAGTGAACCTTCTAAAGGTGATAAAGACAAAGGGAAGGCTTGATATTCAAATTGAGCTCGCTGTTGTGCGTTTGGAGGTTAGTACTCCTCAACTATATGCTTGTTTTAATTTTTGGACTGAAATTTATTTGATTGATGGAATTTTGGGATTTTTCCTTATTTTTGGTATGATCACTGGAACTGAATTGATAATATTGCATATGAGTATGTAAGGATGCTATGAAGTGAAGGAATTGAAAAATAATAAATTCTAGCTATGTGTTAAGAGTATTTTTGTTAATTTTTGATCAATTGTTCTATTTATGATGCTATAGTGTTATCATGATGTGATCTTGAATGTTGGTCGATTGAATTTGGCTCATTACCCTATTTTCCTATGTTGACCGAACCTATGAGGTGCATATATATATATATATATATATATATATATATATATATATATATATATATATATATATATATATATATATATATATATTGTGATTTTGATTTTTGTTTATTATATGGGGCAAGTAGGCTTAATGTCATTAGGAGTGATGATTGGTAGAAATATGAGCATGATTTGGTGATTGTGTGGCCTAGGTGTTAGGGAGGATGGATGTTTATAGAAACATGTATGAGTAGTAATTAAATGACTTGTTTGTTAGTTGTGCTAAGATGGTTAATTGAATTTGTGCTATAAAAGGTATGTAATAACATAAGGGTGTTGCTTTATGAATTATTAATGATTTTGAGAATATAAGAATTAAGCTTGGGCAAGCTTAGCTTCCAGACGAAGCTGAACCAGCAATGTAGATTAATGATTCTGAGAATATGAGAATTAAGCTTGGGCAAGCTTAGCTTCTAGAGGAATGGAACAAGTAATGCATATTAATGATTCTAAGAATACAGGAATTGAACTTGGGCAAGCTTAACCCCCCAAAGGTTGCGTGACCTAGGCCAGTATTTGTTGATGATTGTTTAACTTTTTGCATGACTATATACTAGGATATGATAGTATATATATCACCTAATCAATTATTTATTCATGAATTGAGTATGTAAGACATGATTTGGGGTTTTACTATGATTTATGATACCAATTGGAGATTTATTCCCAATGCCACTTAAACATGCAATTGAATGTACCTATATGCAATTGAGTATTATTATTAAGTGTATGTATGAACAAACCCAGAAAAGAATGTAGGTACCCTAGAGAACTAAGATTGGGCAAACCATTTTACCTAGGGCATACCTTTGGTTGTTTTTATTTTATGACCTTTATGAGCTAAGCATATAGTAGGTTAGGTTGCTAGCTTGTGTGAAGTTGTATGTGGTTAAATGATGCTTTGAGGTTGTTTGTATATGATATTGTATTGCTTGACTTTGTGAAATCTTATGAGACATGAGTACTACATGAATGTATTCATGTATGAGTAATAATGCAATTAGTGATATGCTTTGGAAAGTTAAATGCTATGCATCAGGTACGCTTACTTAACTCTCTATATGGTGATGATTAATAATGGGAAATGATTGAATTGAATTCAATTATCATGCTTGAGTTGTTTATCAAATTGAAATGAGATTGATACTTATATACTTTGTGTGTCCCATTAATGTATAGCACAACTTAAGAGGGGGAGTGAATTGGGTTTTCTAAAAATTTAACTCTCAAAAACAAAATCAGAAGTCTGTTACAGCGGAATTAGAAAGCGTTCGTGAGAGTTAGTTATCAAGTTTAGAGCTTTCTCACAAAACTTATTGCAAGTCTAGAAACTCTATGAAGAACAGTTATTGTGTTTAGAATTGCTTCACAAAGCTTAATCAAATTTAGAAAGACTCCGTGAAGAATAGTTATTAAGTTTAGAACTACTTCACAAAGCTTTAGCAAATTTAGAAGACTCTATGAAGAATCAGTTATTGCATTTAGAACTAATTCACAAAGCTTATTCCAAGTTTAGAAAGATTCTGTGAAGAACAGTTATTGCGTTTAGAACTACTTTACAAAGCTTTAAGCAAAATTAGAAAACTGATTATAATTCAGATTGTAATTTACACTGAATGTAGAAGGACAGATTAGAACTTAGTATGATTACAATACAGAAATCCAGAGTTCTAATGTTCCATAAAGATAAAGTTTATTCACATTTAGAAACATAAATTCATTAATAACATTGCATTTCTGAAAAGATTAAAAGTTGTGTAAACAGAATATAATCAAGCAGAACTTCAGAAAATAAAAGAAGATAAACACAGAGATTTATAGTGGTTTGGCACTAACTTGCCTACATCCACTCTCCAAGACTCATCTTGAGATCCTCCACTATATATGTTATCTCTTTTCAAAGGTGAGAGACAAACCAACTTTACAAGGAAATAGATCAACACCTAGTCTAACTTTTGTCCCACTAGATTTTCCAAAGGTTATAATCAACCTCAACTCTTTCTGTTTTTGCAGAGAACAAAAACTCACATCAGGACATTAGAATCTCACACAAGGAGAAGGTTGCTTGATAATCTATTAACCATAGCTTTTCACCTAAGCTATTAAACAAAAGTTTTATATTTAAAAATCTCTAGTCTACAACAGATTACAAAAATCTATATAGACAGAGAGAAATGCAATTATAAGCATATTAAGAATAGGAAACATATTTTGAAAACAGAAATAAAGTTCAAAACTGTTCTTCATAAAATGTTGTTATCAAATTTTCTTTTCTCTATGAAAAAAAAAAATATCTCTTGAAGCAAATAGATGAAAAGAAATAAGGGGGTTTGAAGAGAGAAATTTGAGAGATATGAAACTTTTAATCAATGGACTCTTACTCTTGCAAAAACCAAATTCTCAAAAGAAGAAGCAGCATTTTTATAAGAGGAATAAAAATCCCATTATAAAAGACATTGATCCTTTGCTTTAAAGAATATCTTTGACTTTCCCAAAATAAAAAGATATGTGAATCTTTTACAAATACTTGATTCTTTGTTGCCAAAAATAATTAAGCCAAAATCTTTTTCAATTAGGTAAGTGGAATTAAAAGAGCAAAGATTTGACTTTTCTTTTTAAGGCACTTTTCGAAAATATCTTAAAAATGATTTTGAGAGAGAGAAAAATAGATTTTGTGCTTATAAAAGAATATTCTCTCTATCCTACAATATATCCTAAGATACTAACCACTAGATAGATCTTCAATAATCTTCATGGTCTTCAATGAATCTTGGATTGTAGGAACTTGCCTTCTTTAGCAATTTCCATATTAAAAATCTGGATAAAAATAACTTTAGCACATACAAGAATATTTAATTTAATTGGTTTGCATAGTCATCAAAATTTCAAAATAAAATTGACCCTTGAGCCAACAATCTCTCCCTTTTTGATGATGACAAAACCAATAAATTTATCAAATACAAAAACAAGTGCTCCCCCTAAGTTTATGCATATCAACAAAATACAAGTTCTAAACATAACAGATTTATCATGAATCAAGATTAGAACTTATATAAAACTCTCCCTGAATAAGTGCAATATAATATCTGTGGGGATTAGAATAGAATAAATATTTAGAAACTGACATAGAACTAAAACTGAGTTCTAAGGTCTAACAATCAGAGCATATATTAGAATTAAAACTTAGTTAGAGCATACAAAGCATATTCTGTTCACATAGAAACGAAACATTAGAACAAAAATACCACAGATTAGAACATGATAAGCAAAGAGATTAAGTACTTAAATAAATATACTGTTGTGTTCTCCTCCAAGTACTCAAGCATCAAATGTACTGTGTTCTCCCCCTTCTTGTCATCATAAAAGAGGGTTAGTGAATCAGAGCAAAATAAAAAGAAAAAATAAATAGAGCTAGAAAATTTTAAATAGAATACAATAAAACAAACCTCAAACATAAATAGAAAACAGCGCAAATAAAAAAAATGTTCACAAAACAAAATAAAAACACAAAATTTGAATAGGTTGGGAAGGTGTCATCGGGCTTCTGATTCAGTTCTTGTCCTTTTAGAACTTCTGAGGTTCTGAGAAGGTGAGTTCTCAATTGGATTCTCAGATCTTTTAGAAGAAGGATGCAGAGGAGGTTTTCTTCCATGAACTCTATCCCTCCTAGCTATGTGCTTAACTCTTTTAGGCTTCTCAAAAGTAGGAATGTAGGGCGTAACATTAACTTTGAGAGTAACAAGTCTTCTCTCATTGACATTTTTCACTTTTTCCATAGACTCAATGAGAGACTAAGTGTGTGTTACCACAGCCTTGCCATGCTTGATGGCCTCATCAAGTTCCCTGTTGTGCTATTCAATGAGATCTCTTTCCATTTTGTTCAACATTGCCTCTCTACTTTTCTATGCTGAAATGTATTCTGGAGTTTTCTTGACTTCAGTTTCAGGCTCCTTTTCCTCTCCATCACTTATTTCTAATTTCTTAGTTTCAGCATCACCAGCATCTTCAACTACTACTTCTTCATCCTTTCTAGTTGTCTCAGGTTCATTGCTTCTAAGATCCACGAATTCCTTTTTATCTTAAGGCGCTTCAGTTTCAATCTCAGCTTCCTTTCCTTTCTCTTTTTCTTGTTCTTTTTATGGTTCTATTTCTGATTCATCTTCTTCCCCTTTTTCTTTTTCTATTTCTTCCCCTTTCTCTTTTTCTGCTTCTTCTAATTTCCCTTTTTCTTCTTACCCTCAGCTTCCTCTTTTTCTAAACTCAATTTCTTCTTTTCTGTTCTTTCTTTCTCAACTCTTTCTTTTTCAAAAAAATCTTCTTTTTCTTTTTCTTCCTCATCTTCTTCATCTTTCAATTTCAAAGAGTTGCTATCTAATTTTGAAACATTATGGCACTTCTTCTTTTCGAAATCTACTCCTAGAAACTCAAAAATAGGAGTCAACACCATACCATAGGGTAGGTTTTTGGGATCGCTCTGCATCTTATCACGGATAGCATGACATAAATTAAAAGGCTTCTTTCAACTATGTGCCACATTATGCACAATTCAACCTGATTAACATAAGTGAGAGAGTCGCTCTTAGGATAGACATAGTGCACAACTAATTTGTACAACCACTTCATATTTTCATTTAAGATTAGAGCATTCAATCACACTCTGTTTTTCTGCAGACCCCTTTCTAGTAATTTTTCTTATAAACTCATCCTTTTTGTACTCATCAACCCTACTGGTTTCCTTAATTTTAGTTACCCTAGACCCACTGTTTGGAATTTTATAAATGTCGCTTAGGTCTGTGTAGGATAACACTCTAGTTTCTCCATCAATTTTCATAAAGAACACTTTTGGACCAGTGGCTCAAAGAGAGCCATAGAATTCTTTCACCACACTCTCATAGCAAGGCTTATTCACAAATAACAACTCCATCCACCCTTAAACCTTAAACAACTCCCTAAAATTGAACTATGGTTTCCCAAAGAACTTCCAATCAATCACATAAGAGCGCATAAGAGGATTTAGGGAAAGGATAGATTTACCTTTGCCACGAGAAGCCGAAATCTTTTCTTTCGCTTTTTCTTTTCCTTTCGATTTCTCTGGTTTGCTTTTCAATTTTTCTTTTTCTGAACTCGATTCCATTATCAATTGCTCCATCTCTTGCTTTTTGTACTTCTTAGTTAACTTCTTGAGAAGTTTTAATTCTTTATCAATCATAGAATCAAAGGAGGAGGTGGTGGAACTGGATTTGGTCATGTTTCGGGTTTTGGAATAGAGATGGATTAGGGTTTCGTTGTTAGAGAGAGATAGAGAAGAGCAAATAGTGTTTTGATAGAAGAAAGGGAAAGTACTTAAGTGAAGTTATGATTTTAGGAGAGAGAGAAACAACTTAAAAGAGAAGTTATGACAGAGGCGTGGGAGAGACAAGAAAACAAAAAGAATATAACGATTTAAAAGAAAACTGAACCGACTAATGAAACATTTAAATAAAAGAACTAACACATAATAAAAAAATAATGTCGAAAAAAAATAAAACGAAGGTAAAATAAAATAAAATAAAATAAAGAAGCAGAACAAATAAAATAAATAAAATAGAATAAAAACTTATTATTTTCATTTGTCTAAAAAGAGAATCTGATGTAGATGGTGACATTAGAATTCCACATCAGAACCTTATATAGCTCTTTTAGACACAGAAACATTTTTCGAAGAAAATCACACAGAATAGAATTTTAAAACATAACACAGAACATGTTTTTCAATCTCAAATATCAAAAGCATTTAGAACGTACACATAGAGTTCTAAAGTTAAGAGTTTAGAACTAACATACCTAGTTCTCTTCTAATTAAATAGAATTGGCTTTCATTTAAAGGTTTAGTAAAAATATCTGCAATTGCTTTTCTGTAGGAATGAACTCAATCACTATATCACCTTTTTGAACATGATTACGTATGAAGTGATGTCTGAGTTCTATATGCTTGGTTCCAGAGTGCTGGACTGGATTCTTAGATAAGTTGATAGTGCTTGTATTGTCACATCTGATTAGAACTGTTTATAATTTTAGACCATATTCTACCAATTGTTGTTTAATCCATAGAACTTTTGCAACGCAGCTTCTAGCAGCAATATATTCTGCTTTTGTAGTAGAAAGAGCAACAGAAGTCTGTTTCTTACTACACTATGATAGAAGGGCGCTACCTAGAAACTGGCAAGTTCCAGACGTACTCTTTCTATCTATTCTGCTTCCTGCAAAATCAAAATCACTATACCTAACAAGATCAAATGTGTCATTTTAGAATACCACAGACCCAAATTAAAAGTTCCATAAAGATATCTTAGAATTATTTTTGTAATTAAATGAGATTCTTCAGGACATGATTGAAATTTAGCACATAAATAAACACTAAAGTGAATGTCAAGTCTGCTTGTAGTTAGATATAGTACAGAACCAATTATACTTCTAAACAATTTAATATCCACATCCTTTCCATTTTCATCTTTTTCTAATTTTGAGGATGGGCTCATTGGTGCACTATATACCTTGACATTCTCCATTTTGAACCTTTTTAACAATTCTCGAGTTTACTTTCCTTTGTTTATAAAGATTCCATTGTCACATTGTTTAATTTGAAGTCCAAGGAAGAAGTTTAATTCTCCCATTATAATCATTTCAAACTCACCCTGCATAATCTTAGAAAATTCCTTATAAAGAAGGTCATTAGTAGAACCAAAGATTACGTCATCAACATAGATTTGCACAACTAGAGTATTAGGTGCTTTGTTCTTAATAAATAGTGTAGTATCCACCTTTCCTCTAGAAAAACCATTTTCTAACAAAAACTTACTTAATCTTTCATATCAAGCTCTAGAAGCTTGTTTTAAACCATAATGTGCTTTAGTAAGTTTATAGACATTTTTTGATTTATTATAAACTTCAAAACCGGGTGGTTATTCTACATGCACTTCTTCATTTAGAAAACCATTTAGAAAAGGACTTTTCACATCCATTTGATACAATATGAAGTTTTTAAAGCATGCAAATGCACAAAGCATTCTAATGGCCTCAAGTCTAGCAATCGAAGCAAAGGTCTCATCAAAATCAATGCCCTCTTCTTGGCTGTAAACTTGAGCCACTTACCATGCTTTATTTCTCACAACATCACCATGTTCATCAAGCTTATTTCTGAACACCCATTTTGTTCTAATAATAGAATGGTTTTTAGGTCTAGAAACCAGTTTCCAAACTTGGTTTATCTCAAACTGATTTAGTTCTTCTTGCATAGCAAGAATCCAACTTTCATCATTTTGAGCATCTTCTAAATTCTTAGGTTCTAATTGAGAAATGAAAGCAACATTACCAAAATATCTCTTAAGTCGAGCTCTAGTCATCATCCTTTTTGAAGGGTTGTCCATGATATCCTCTTGAGGATGATATTTGTGGAAAGCCACTCTTTGGTAATTCAGAAATCTCATTTTCTATTTCTGGCATTTGATTTTCAGTTACGCTCTGATCTTCATGTTCATCTTTTGGTTCAGCCTGATTATCAATATTCTGCTCATTTTCTAGTTGTTCTAGTTATTCTGACTGTGCATTTTGCCTTTCTTGATTAAAATCTATAACATCATCATTTTCTAAAATTCTAGAAGTAGAATCAAATTGATCAAAAACAATAAGGATAAATTCTTCTACAACTAAAGTTTTCTTATTAAACACCATATTGCTTTACTATTACTAGAATATCCTAGAAAAATTTCATTCATAAGATTTAGCATCAAATTTAGCAAGGTGATTTTTCTTATTATCTAGAATAAAACATTTACACCCAAAAATGTGAAAATAACCAATGTTTGGCTTTCTACCTTTGTATAACTCATATGGAGTCTTTTTCAGTTTAGATCTTACCAAAGCCCTTTTTAGTATATAACAGCTAGTGTTAATAGCTTCTACCTAAAAATACTTTGGTAGCTTAGAATCACTCAGCATGGTTCTGGCCATCTCCTGAAGTGTTCTATTCTTACATTCAACTACTCCATTCTGCTGGAGTGTTCTAGGTGCTAAGAAGTTATGGAAGATTATTGATTCTTTGCAAAAAGCATCAAATTTTTTATTTTCAAATTCTCTTCCATGGTCACTTTTAATTGCAGAAATGCTGTATCCTTTCTCATTTTGTATTCTTTTGCAAAGATGAACAAACATGTCATATGACTCATCCTTATTTCTAAGGAAGAGTGTAAAGATGAATCTAGAATAATCATCAATAATAACAAGTGCATAAGATTTACCTCCAAGACTAGAAGGAGTAACAGGTCCAAATAAATCAAGGTGTAATAATTTTAAAGGTCTAAAAGCAAAAACCATGCCCTTAGATTTGAAAGATGTTCAGGTTTGTTTACCTAATTGACAAGCATCACAAATGTGATCCTTTTCAAACTTTAGCTTTGGCAAACCATGAACCAAGTCTTTCTTTGACAGTTTAGAAATAAGGTGCATGCTTGCATGTCCAAGTCTTCTATGCCATAACCAACTAGAATTGTCAATAGAAACTAAGCATATGTCTAGGTTATGCATATCAGAAAGATCTACTAGGTATATGTTCCTAAACCTTCTTCCAATAAATAAAGTTTTGTTATCATGCATGTTCTGAACTTCACAATAAAATGGTTCAAAGATCACTCTTCTATTTTTATCATAAATCTGACTTACACTTAACAAGTTATAATTAATCCTTCAACTAAGCATACATCTTCTATTGAAGGATTAGAACTTACCACACTAATACCAACAGTTTACCTTTTGCGTTATCTCCAAAGCTCACTGTACCTCCCTTTTTCTTTTCTAATTTGGTGAAGTTCTTTCTATCACCAGTCGTATGCCTAGATCAAGCGCTGTCCATGTACCACATTTCTATTTCAACTCACTTCTTAGGCATACTTGAAAAGATCACACAGATTTAGGTATCTAACTTGTATTGGGTCCTAGAGGGTTAGTGGTAACAGGTGTATATCCTTTTCCATTTGTCTTACTATGATTTTTCTTTTTGTTGACACTACTAGATTTTTCGAAGTGCTTTTGATGTTCTAAAGTCAGAACATTAGAAGTAGCTTTTTTCTTAATAGAAACATGATATTGTCTTGAAATGCTATCATAGCTAGAACTTGTCTTTTCTTTAGGAAATGATTTTGAAATTAACTTTAGAATTCTAATCTCAGTTTTCAAAGATTCATTCTCAGAATTCAGACTTTTGCATTTTTCTTCAAAGCGTTTCAGATTTTTAGAAAAATTTTTCATTACAATCTTTAAGATCTTTGATCTCTATAATAAGATCTTTGCATGTAACTTCTTGATAAAAAGCATCTTTCGAATGATTACATGTAGTTTTAACTTTCTATAATCCTTCTTTAGAGCTTTATGCTTTTTAGCAAGCTTTTCAAATTCTGTGCAAAGGTTGTTATAAGTATCTAGAAGATCACTTTCAGATTCAAGTTCAGAGATACTTACATTGCTTTCATCATGTTTTTGGCCTGTTGCATCTGCTTTACTACTTTCAGATTTCTGTGTTGAAGTTAGAGTGCTAATTTCTTTGGAGTCAGAATCGATAGTGGCCATCAGACAGATATTTGCAATTTTCTCCTGGTCACTTTGACTTTCAGAATTAGAATTGTTTGAGTCACTCCAAGTGGCTACAAATGCCTGCTTCAGCTTTTCTTTCTTTGACTTCTTTTTCAGCTTAGGACAATTAGGCTTGATATGACCGGACTTGTTGCACTCATAACAAACTGCTTCAGAAGGTTCTTTCTTAGGCAAGTTGCTATTTTTAGATGAAAAGTTCTTTTTGATAAACTTTTTCTGTGGCCTTCCACCTTTCTTATAGAACTTCTTGAATTTCTTAGCAACAAGTGCTAAATCATCATTATCAAGATCAGAAGAACTTTCTTCACTAGAAACTGCTTTCAAAGCCAGTCCTTTCTTTTTCTTATCTTCTCTAGTCAAAAAAGATTTCATCTCTTCTGAAATAAGATCTCCCATCAAATAATCATAGGTTGCTGGAGTCTCCTCGTGGTTCATGACAGTTCCTATAGAATCCCATTTTTTAGGTAGAATTCTAAGAATTTTCTTAATAAGCTCATCTTCTAAAATTTTCTTCCCAAGAGTTCTTAAAGGATTAACTATATTTGTGAATCTGGAATTTAGTTCAGCTATAGTCTCTCCTTCTTTCATACTAAACATTTCATATTCTCTCTGAAGGATATTGATTCTGAATTCCTTCACTCGATCAGTACCTTCATAGGTAACTCTGAGTTTTTCCCAGACTTTCATTGCAGATTTACATCCAGATACTTTGTTGTATTCTGTTGGATCTAATGCACAGTGAAGAATTTTGATGGCTTTTGCATTTATAGATATGTCATTCAAATCAGCATCAGTATATTCTTCTTCTGTCTTTCGGACTCTTACATTTTCTACAGTTTTCATAGGGATGCGAGGACCAGTAATAATGTCCTCCAATAGTTTATATCAACTGATTTTATGAAGTTTTCCATTCTGGTTTTCTAGTAAGAGCAATTAGAACCATTGAACAGAGGTGGTCTAGAAATAGATTGACCTTCTAAAGATGTAAAAGGAAGTGGGACTGCCATGTGATCTTTTCTCTTAAGTGATTAAGCCTCGGTAAGTCAAGAGCCAAAGCTCTGATACCAGAGTGTGGGTCCCGTTTATGTATGACACAACTCAAGAGGGGGGGTGATTAGGCTTTCTAAAAAATTTGACTTTCAAAAATAAAATCAGAATTCTATTGCAGTGGAATTAGAAAGCCTTTGTGAGAGTTAGTTATCAAGTTTAGAACTTCCTCACAAACCTTATTGCAAGTCTAGAAAAACTCTGTGAAGAACAGTTATTGTGTTTAGAATTGCTTCACAAAGCTTAAGTAAATTTAGAAAACTCTGTGAAGAATAGTTATTATGTTTAGAACTACTTCACAAAGCTTAAGCAAATTTAGAAAGACTCTGTAAAGAATCAGTTATTGCATTTAGAACTGCTTCACAAAGCTTATTGCAAGTTTAGAAAGACTCTGTGAAGAACAGTTATTGCGTTTAGAACCACTTCACAAAGCTTTAAGCAAAATTATAAAACTGATTATAATTCATATTGTGATTTACGCGAAATGTAGAAGGACAGATTAGAACTTTAGTATGATCACAATACAGAAATCTAGAGTTCTAATGTTCCACTGAGATAAAGCTTATTCACATTTAGAAATAGAAATTCATTAACAACTTTGCATTTCTGAAAAGATTAACAGTTGTGTAAACAGAATATAATCAAGCAAAACTTCAGAAAATAAAAAAAGATAAACACAGAGATTTATAGTGGCTCGGCACTAACTCGCCTACATCCACTCCCCAAGACTCATCTTGAGATCCTCCACTATGTTATCTCTTTTCAAGGGTAAGAAACAAACAACTTTACAAGGAAATAAATCAACACCTAGATCTAACCTTTTTCCCAATAGATTTTCCAAAGGTTCTAGTCAACCTCAACCCTTTCTGTTTTTGCAGAGAATAGAAACTCACATCAAGGCATTAGGATCTCATACAAGGAGAAGGTCGCTTGATAACCTATTACACCATAGTTTTTCACCTAAGCTATTATACAAAAGTTTTTCATTTAAAAACCTCTAGTCTACAATAGATTACAAAAATCTATATGGACAGAGAGAAACGCAATTATAAACACAGGAAGAATAGAAAACATATTTTGAAAACAGAAATAAAGTTCAGAACTGTTCTTCAGAAAATGTTGTGATCAAATTTTCTTTTCTCTTTGAAAAAAAAAATCTCTTGAATCAAATAGATGAAAAGAAATAAGGGGGTTTGAAAAGAGAGCTTTAAGAGAATTGAAACTTTTAATCAATGGATTCTTACTCTTGCAAAAAACCAAATTCTCAAAAGAAGAAGTAACGTTTTTATAAGAGGAAGAAAAATCTCATTATAAAAGACATTGATTCGTTGCTTTAAAGAATATCTTTGGCTTTCCAAAAATAAAAAGATATGTTAATCTTTTGCAAATACTTGATTATTTGTTGCCAAAAATAATTAAGCCAAAATCTTTTTATTTAGGTAAGTGGAAGTAAAAGAGCAAAGATTTGACTTTTCTTTTTAAGGAACTTTTCGAAAATATCTTAAAAATGTTTTTGAGAGAGAGAAAAATAGATTTTGTGCTTATAAAAGAATATTCTCTCTATCCTACAATATATCCTAAGATACTAACCACTAGATAGATCTTCAATAATTTTCATGGTCTTCAATGAATCTTGGATTGTAGGAACTTGCCTTCTTTAGCAATTTTCATATTAAAAATCTGGATAAAAATAACTTTAGCACATACAAGAATATTTAATTTATTTGGTTTACATAATCATCAAAATCTTAAGATAGAATTGACCCTTGAGCCAACATACTTATACGAATATGCATAATTGGGTTTATATGAGGCCTGTGAGCTTCTATAAATCATAAGCAGATACAACTAGGTACGCTTAATTATTTCAATATTGATTGATGTTGGATAATATGATTTAGAAATGTAAATAAACTAAATTGATTAAAATGTAACTACTAGGCTCTTACTGTGATCTTGGTCAAGTAGTTGCAAGAATAAGATTATCTATTTCTGAAAATAAAGCATGCTATAAAATTGGATTTGGATTGCACTATGATCATATGCCAGACACATGGGTGTCTTCAGGACGAGTGGACGCACTCCACTGACTCTTTATCTGAAAGACTTTTAAGTCTATTGTTAAAAGGCTAACTAGCCATTACTAGTGTAACTGTTATTAAACATTATTCTGTTACATGTTCTGCTTCTGTTTCTTCTGAGTCACTGTTAAGGCCCAAACTGTCTAGACTAATGGATAAGATATTGCTAATACAATTGAAATCACTGATTACTTGCAATACATGTTACCAACAAATTGTGATATATGATAACTTATTATGCAAGTTAATATTGGATTTTGATATATGATTTCTTGAGAAGCAAGTCACTTGTAACAATATTATTATATGCTTACTTGTACAACAAGTTACTAAATGGATACTATACTTGTATCGCTTGTGCTACACGTTGCCTTAATTAATACATATATGAGATTACTTTCATTGCAAGTTAATTGGATATAATATCTAAATGTGAGATTGCTTGAGTTGGATTCTTGGAATGTAAGCAGTGGTGGATATGATTTGTATTGAGTATGAAGATGTTGGTATGATGTATAAATATGGTATGTTAGTTTATTGTTAACTGGATGTGAATAGTATGGTTTGAATGGACTATATTTCTAGAGGAGGAGATGGGTATTGTTTCCCGCTTCAGGTAATGGCGTTGATTTCCTCAAGTACGTCATTCAGGTCTATGACGTAGCATGAGTTGTCTAGGACAGGGTGGATCAGAGAGACCAAGTCAAAATTTGGCTCTTGATGAATCATGTGCATATTATTTTAGTGATAAGGGAGAGCGTTGGTGTTTATGTTCGGTCGAGGTTGAATAGGAAGTATTTGGCCACTTTCTACCAAGTCTTGGATATTGTGCCTTAAAGTTTTGCACTCATCAGTCTTTTGTCCAGGCCCTTGATGGAAAGAGCAGAAGGAGTAGAGGTTGAGGTTCTTTGGAATCGAGTTAGGTAGGGGTCTTGGCACAAGGGGCTATATCAACTTATAATCCACAGCCTTTTGGAAAATGAAAGAAAGAGGAAGCCCAAAGTCTGTAAAGTTGTGCCTGTCTGCTCAATCAACAGGTCTTAGAGGTGGTGGAGGAGGAAGTTATCTTTGGCCGGTCAGGTTGGCCACCTCACAGCCTTTCTGAGTGACGGGAGGAACTATATGATAGCTGACTTAGAGCTTCTTATATCTGGAGGAAGAAGCTTGATCCTTTTTAATTTGGCTGACCGAATCAGGTCATCAATTTTTGTGGCAGTAGCAATGAGGGCTCGAAAGTCTAGGAGGTATGAGAGTACTTTTTGCAAGTGTACGAAACTGCAACAAGTAATATAGAGTGAAAGAGTATCGTATCCATAGGGATTGTATATCAAGTACCAAAATTGTGTTAACCTATTATTATTTAAACGAAAATAAAAGAGATTTGTTATAAGAAAAATAATTTTCAAAGGTAAAACAGAAAGAAATCAAGCAAACAAGATTTAGATGAAAAGAAATCAAGGATTTAAAACTACTAGAGATATTGATTTCACTTAATTCTATCCGATTTATTCTATTAGTTTGTTAATCAATTTTAATTGTTCAAGTAGGGGAAACAACCCTAAAATCACTAACAAGCTCTCCCGATGTATTGTTAGCTATTCTAATCCGGTCTAATTGCCTATCTTCCAATAGCACAATCAAACATGAATTAAATCATTAAGTTTTATGGTTTGTTTTGTGAATTCATAACCTAAGGTCATTAACTTATGAAAACCCCCCATGAGTCAAACCATATAGCTTCCGCATCAAGTTATTATTCTCATGTAATTTATTACCTTTTTCGTATCAAAAACCCTTCTTCCGATAGTGATTAATGACATAAATCAATCTAGGGGATAACTCTGCCTGGAAGGTTTAAGTTCAATAATAAATTATAGCAAGAATAAGGAAAAGCAAATCTAATATTATAAATTGGAATCGAATTAAGCTCCATCAAATCCATAGTATAAGAGTTTTAGCTCGACATAGTAATTAAACAAAACTCAGCAATACTTGAATAAAACTTCATAATCAATAATGAATAATGAAAAGAAAGACAAGATTAAGAGTTCAGAAATAAAAACTAGATAGCAGCTTATATGGATGGCTTCCTTGAATCTTGGCACAAATCTTGGACACTTGAAATCTTTGAGAGAGAGAGAATTATGTAGAAAATTACTACAATTCGAGATATCTTAACAATGAAAAGCTCCCCTCTTTATATAGACCTCCTGGAGGAAAATCTGACTCCGTTTAGGAAATAGAATCCTTATTAAGTACAAAATCTTCTTTAGGAGATCATTACTGTTTAGGCCTTGAATTTCTTTCTTAGTTAGGACTCTTTTCTCTTCCTAAATAGGTTTAGATCTTGTTTAGCACGTTTAGGAAAATATCCAAGGCGGGCCCATATGAGAAAAAGATTGGCTTGCGCTTTTAGTTCAAATCAGCTCTGCCTTCGAAGCACGGGCGTGCCATTTAGCACGGCTTGGGCATGCTAGAGTTTGGAACTATGAATGGTTGAGCACGGGTCGTGCTATGCAACATGCTCAGAGGAGTATTTGTGGCACGGGCGTGCGCCTTAGCACGGCTAAGGTGTGCTAGGCTCTGTCCTTCCAAGATAGATTTCATCATGGGCGTGCTAAGCAAACACGCCCTGAGGTTCTTTTGGGCACGGGCGTGCCATGTAGCACGGGCTAGCCGTGCTAGCCCCTGACTCTCCACTTGATTTTCTTTGTTTTAGCACGGGCATGCTAAAGTGCACGAGCCGGGCGTGCTCGAGCCTGAGTATTTTGCTTTGTAATGCTCTTTTCTGTGCCAAAACCCTGCAAATTTCTTTCAGATCAAGTGGATTATGATTCAAGGAAGCTTTGAACAAAAATTATACTAAAAATGAAGTAAAAATAAATCAAAGTGATAAAATTTACTAAAATTCTAATTAAAAACTATACTAAAAGTACTGTAAAACTGACACCTATCAAAATTCCCCAAACTTAAACCATTGCTTGTCCTCAAGCAACAAAACAAAAAAATAAGAGACTGAAATAGACTAACAAACTAGTTTACTATGGTTGGAGATAATTATTCATAAACTCAAAATATATCACAATCATAAATATGTGAATAAATCAATTATTTTCCATGCTAATTATATTTAAGCGAAAATTAAAAATTTGTTTTTTGAAAAAGCATATTCCTTGATTTAAATATAAGTTCAAAAGATTTTCAACACTAATAAATATTTGACTTATGACAAATAGGATACTGTTGACGCGTGTTTTTATGCTCCCGCCTAACCTGATGAGGATACAAGGATGCGGAATAAGGAATTAGGGTCAACCAGAAGTCTTTAAACCAAGAATTGATTTAAACCAGTTCAAGGAAGTCTGATCTGCGCTAGGGTTGCGTCACGCAGCTATAAGTTGCGTGATGGCACTAATAGTTACGTCACGCAACTCTAACTAGGATGACGTTACCTTGAAAAACCCATATAACGATTTCTGCTTTTTATGTGGATACGTGGCAACGGTCCAAAAAGTGAGCTGTGTCACGTAGCTCTCGGGTCCATCACGCAACTGTTAGTTGCGTGATGCAGCTATGTTCTGTTGCCCTACCCATATAAATACTGCATTTTTATTTTTCAAACGGGACTTTTTGAGAAAACTTGAGAGGAATTTTTGAGAGAACACAGAAAACAACTGCGGCTAGCGTTTCTACAAGAACTCCTTTGAGTTTTCTTGAAGAAAAACAAGCCTTAGAGATTAACTAGGTTGAAAACAAAATCACAAAAAAGGGGAAAAGGAGAGAAAAGAAAAGAAAAAGAGTTTTTTTGTTAAAACTTGGTAAAAAGGACTTTTGGGATCTCGAAACTTTACCCCTAAGACATTCAAATCGTGTGCAATCCTCAAATCTGAGGGTTAGGTAATCATCTAAACTCTTCTTGGTATTTTCTTAGTCATTAATTTATTTATATCTATTTTGTTGATATTTGGGTAGTTTGATATTGGTTAAATAATATTCTGCCTATTATTGGACGTTTCTGAGGTATATTAAACAAATTTTGATAAAAAGAAAACGTAAAAAAGGTAGTTTGAATGGTTGTTGCGGACCAGAGCAGTTGCGTCACGCAGCTTGACGGAACTGTTCGTGTTTATATTTTTTATCTCGTTTTTATGTTTTTATTTAATATTATGATTTAAATAAACGATTGATGAATATCAAAGTTTTGCCAAAGTCACGAACAGCTGCGTCACGCAGCTATGAGCTCCGTCACGCAACTGTTTTTCCATAGAACAGCTGCGTGACGCGACTGTTCTAGGGTTCCAGAATAATTTCATATTTTGTTTTATTTTGTACAATTAAATAAATGTTCAATTTTTTTTATAATTCAAGAAACAACCAATAACGAGCAGATTATAGTTTAATCAAATCAAGTAGGTTAATTTATTATCATGTATGATTTTGGGTTGTTAGGGTTTATTGAATTTAAATTCAGTAGAATGTATTTTAAATCCGGTTTGTGGCCCGCCTTTAACCATAAGGCAAGAGCGGGTCTTTTAATTATTTTAATTGCTATGGGTTGAATGATTGATGTGGTTTGAACGACTATGAATGCAATGAATGGATTTATTTGGGACGATTAAATAATTTTCCACATAGGAATTCGGTTCGATTTATTCGGGTTGGGTTTAAATAAATAAATTGGCTTTTCTAAATTAAAATAAATTAGAAATTGTAGGTTAAAAGAGGCCGATTTTCCGGGCGTCGGCTTCCAACGAGCCGTCGTACCTAATTCCCTTATCCAGAATCATACTTGGTACGCCTGACCAGTCTTTTAAAATAATTGGCCTTAAATAAAATCGGGTTAAATGAAGTCACTTTTAATTGGAAACGGTCCCATTGCCGAAATAATGGGTGCCAACTCAAAATGTTTTATAAGACCGATTTATTGGCATCGTATCCAATAAAATGTTTTGTCACCACTTTTTAATAAAGACCACCTTTTCCAAAAATAAAATACTAAAATCGAGCGTTCTTCTTGTCACTCGGGGGTGGGGCGAAAACAGATTGGCGACTTCACTGGGGAATCTGCATCCACTAATCCCCGGTTGTTTTTAATGACTAGATGGTTGCAATTAGGAATTGACTCTAAAAGCCTACATTTTCTAAATAAAATTGATTAGAAAGCCAATGGAAAATTCTTTAATCGTCGATATGTGTTTATTTGCTTTCCTTTATCTTTTTAGGATCTTGCATTCATACCGCATTTCTCTCTTCTCATCACTTTCTACCCATATTACCCTTCGGTACTGTTGTTAACTTTGACGGTGGATCCAGCCTAAACCTCGCGTTTTAGGTACATCCATCCGAGTATTAGCAAAACTATCAACCGCAAGCCTAGTACCTTAAAGGTGCGTCAAAAGGAGTAGGCCCATAAAAAGCCCGAATCCTATTTGCGGAACCCAGACCTTGTAAAGCCCAATGGACTAAAGCCAATGCATATAGTCGAAAAACCTTAGTTACTTCCCCTGAGGAACACCTGATTCTATTTGCTGTTATTATGCCGCATTCATTTCCGAGAGTTTGTATCGTCAATCTCAAAACCCCCTGTTGGTTGTCGAGATTAGACCAAATCCTAGGAAACAGATGTCGGAATTTATACCAACGGAATCCGTGTGTGGGAGAAATAAGGTTGGAAGGCATACATGTCCTAACTCCCGTTCCCCTGTATGTTATAAACTGTACATATGTTGTGACATTCATGCATCACGTAATATTTTTCTTTTCAGCCATGCACTAATACGAGCTAATTTTCGGTATGGACGTTTGACCTTGGTTTTGAGACTGGACCTTAAATTCGCTTTGAATAAGATAATGCAATCACTTATAGCGAATTTATACCCAAAAGAAAAGGGAGATATAGGGGGTTACGATTCCTTTGTATTTTCACATTTCTCGCATTATCTAAAAATAAGTGAGAGATTACAGAATTTGTAACAAAACAAAATGAGATCCTGCTTGGGACCATATGTTCCAAGGTAAAAATTAAGGATACAAAAAAAAAAAATAAAAATAAACAAGTAAAATCCCGCTTGGAAATTCTTTCATTCCAAGGCAAAAATTAGGGACTTGAGAGAAATAGTCGACCATAAAATCCAAAAGGAACGGTCGACGACAGATAATGCCAGAAATGTTTGAATACAAAATAAGTTATTGCCATATTATTCACACCGAATTTTGGGTCCAGTCGTTGAAATCGAGATCTTATTTCCATACCGGTCATTAGCACATTAGAACTGCATTCCTCATCCTATATGTTGTTATTTCTCATGCATACATGCAGGACCTACTTTAACTCAGGTATTTCTATCTATCAGTCAGAATTGATCCTTCCCGGGAAATCGCTTCGAGAGCTTGGCACCGACGCCCTAGTCAACGTTTGGTCAGAGTGTCCCCAATCCTCGAGCCTACTCCAGTTAGTTCTGTGATTCGTTCAAGTTCATCGGATTCTGTTTTTGATTCAGGCTTGGTAGAAATGGCTGACAATACTGTGGATGAGACCGGGTTCTCTCCAGCCCAGATAAGGACCATCACCGAGATAATAGCTGCTGCCTTCGCCCAAGAGAGGGCACAAAATCAAACTCCTCCTGCATCAAGCAACCAGCCTGTGGTTGAGGAAAGGGAAATCCCGGAGCCCACTTCAGATAATCAAGCTTCCACTCGTAACGCTGTCCCAGTTGAGAATGATCTAATCAAGCAACTTGTTGAGCTGAAAGATAAAGTAGAGAAAATGTCTATTGCAAAGGAGAAGGACCCAGTCACCAACTTCCATGTAACTGAATATGTCTTGCATCCTTCAAGTTCCACTTCATTCAAGACTTTCAAGCATACTGTGTTTGAAGGAGACAACGACCCGCGATCCCACCTGTCCGAATTCCTTCGGTCTCCCAAATGAACCGATATAATGAGGAAGATGTTTGTTATCGGAGGTGGTATGATGGCTTGGACATGGAAACACAAAGGAATTGGGTTAAGCTACAGACCGCTTTTCTTAAGCACTTTAAGACGAATGACAGTGATGAGTTCGGCCTGCGTGACTTGGAGAGTTTGAGGCAGGAAGAGGATGAAAATTTCTCAGATTATTATAGGAGGTGGAGGACAAAGCTATTCATGGTCCAGACAAGGCCAAAGGACCAAGAACTGATCAAGATTTTCTGTAGAAGCCTGTTACCCATCTTCAAGGAGAGAATGCTGGCCCAACCTCTCACTGATTTTGCTTTAGTTCAAAGGGCTGGCTTGAATATCGAAGAGCTATATAAGGATGAGAAGAAGAAGAGTCGAGGGTTTGGCAACTATCAGACCACCTACACTGATAGAAATGCCGGAAGTAGTACCCCGAACCAGTCAGGGAATAGTAACACGGTCGGAGCTGTCAATGAGAAAGTAAGAAGGGAGTTCACTGACTTGGGCAGACCCTTGAGCACGGTAATGAGATCCTGCATTAAGAATGGAGTGTTTTCAAAGCTGCTAGTTAATCCAACTAAACCTGTTCGGGGTAGGTTTGTGGATCGAAACTGCGACTACCACCAGTGTAAGGGGCATTCTACTGACGATTGCTTCAAGTTATGGAACGACATTCAGGATCTGATAGACAGTGGAAAGATTACCAAACCTTTCGAGAGGAACAAGCCGAGCACAAAGAACAATCCATTGCCACAATACCAGTACAACTATCCACCCCACAAAGCTCAATCGGGTGCATCGGTTAATGCAATCGGGAGTGGTCTACCGGAAGAGCTAGTGTTGGCAGAGGTTGAATGGGAGGAAAGGATGTGTGCCATGCTGAACATCTGGGATGATTGCAGCAGTGAGGAGGAAGAAGAGAAGATGCCAGTAAAGATTAAAATTGAGAAAAGCATCACAGTTAAGGTGGGTGAAGTACTAGAAAGTGAAGACGAGCAGATTCAGCTTGCGATCCAAAAAAGTTTGGCTGATCAGGAAGATCAATGGTACTATAGCAGTGAGGAGGATGTGAATGAAGTGGGCATCCAGAGCTTAACCCGAAGTGGTCGTGTGTATAATCCCGATAGCAGTGCTCAGTCTAAAGGAAAAGGAGTTACCACTGATGGGATGGGAAAGAAAGCATCAAACAAGGGTGAAGAACAGCCTAAAGAAAGGAAGAAAGAAGATGAAGTGGGGAAAGTGCAAAAGAAGACTACTGAAGTGGGTGAGAGTAGTTAAAACAAAACACCTAGCGGTGTAACAGCAAATTCAGTATTGAGCCAGTTACAGAGGACCAAGGCTGATATCTCACTGTGGGATTTACTGATAGCTTCAAAGGAACATAGAGAGTCTTTGTTAGAAGCTATGACATTTGTTAGACTGCCTGCCAGAATCCAGAGTGTGGACATGATCAATGTATTATAGCGCAGAATTGGTGAGATCACCTTCTTTGACTCTGACCTCCCTTCGGAAGGAAGAAATCACTTCAAGCCTCTGTACATCCAGATTGCTGTTAATGGGCATGAAACCCGCAATGTGATGGTGGACAATGGGTCGGCCTTGTGTGTATGCCCACTAAAAATGTTGTCCAAATTCAAGATTGAGGAATCAGAACTTGAACCATCCAACATGGTGGTCAAAGCCTATGACAATACTATGCGTAATGCGAAAGGAACTTTCAGGGCAAAGATCTCAACGGGGACTATAGAGAGTTGGGTAGATGTAGTCGTCCTGGATATTCTGGCCAACTATGCTCTACTCTAGGTGCAATCCCTTCCACATTGTATAGGAAAGTTAAGGTTCCTTGGGGGACTGAGGTGGTAACCATCAATGCACAAGAAGATTTGAATGTGGCAGCTGTAGAAAGTTTGGAGGCGGCAGTCCCTTTATCTGGTTTTCAGGTGGCCATGATTAGTGATGCTGCAATTAAAAAAAACAAAAGTGCAGTCAATAGGATGAGCCCTTTTTCTCGTAAAATGATGAAAAAGATGCAATGGCAATATGGCAAAGGGCTAGGCCGGGAGTTACAAGGAATATTTGAACCTCTGTCGTCAGCACATGGACAGCAAGATCGACGTGGGCTAGGGTATTCAGAATGCAGAAAGAAGGAGAAATATGAAATCCAGTCTCCGGTTAGAGAGCCAGTCTGAATCAGATTTTCTTTGTCCTAGAGGCTTCAGGGGAATTTCAGAGTAGAGGAAAGACCTATCCTAGCCTAAAGATCTTCATGACAGACTTTGATGAGCAGTTGATCAAGTCTCCTGAACCTTCCTTCAAACAGTTATTTGAAGGCACACAGTTCATGGTCGGTATGGTCCAGACAGGCAGTGGCACTGAATGGGTACAGAAAATATCTGAGTTTGAAGATTTCCTGGGGATTGGGGATGAAGCTTCCAGAATGGTGCAAGAGCAAAAGGCTAAGGCAAGGATCCTCCAGTCAATTCTAGCAGCTGAAGATGTTGAAGAAGCAGAGAGGAAGGTGATGAAGATGACAGAGCATGGAGAGGCAAAAGGAGAAGCTACCCCAGAAGCAAAGGAAGCACCAGATGCTGATGAAGTGATTCAAGCTATAAAAGACAGTTGTGATGAATGTATCGAACAGGCTATTAATCTTGTCTTTTGTTTTTCTGATTATTGTTTTGAGAACAATTTGGATGATATCCCTTTATTATTTTAATCAATGGAAGTGAATTTTGACTACTTATTTTCTTGTTTTTCTGATTGTCACGTTCATGGCATTGATTATACCACGCGCATATTTGACATAAATGCATTGCATCATTTTGCATTTAACCTAAGCACCACCGAAGATCCTAAAATAATCGAAATCGGATTGGACTTCAAACCTGAACTTAGATAGGATCTCCAAGAATGTCTTAAGAGAAATTCAGAGGTATTTGCCTGGAGCTATGCTGACATGCCAGGAATCAACAGATCAATCGCAGAACACTTCATTCCTACTGACCCAGGTATTAAGCCAGTGAAGCAAAAGAGGAGACGAGTCAGACCAGAGTGGCAAGATAAGATTAAGGCTGAGGTCCAGAAACAGTTGGATGCAGGATTCTTAGAAGTAGTACACTATCCTGAGTGGCTGGCTAACATAGTCCATGTGCTGAAGAAAGATGGGAGGATAAGAGTTTGTGTTGACTACAGGGACCTAAACAAAGCCTCGCCTAAAGATGACTTTCTACTTCTGCACATAGAAGTTTTGATTGACAGTGCTGCCGGAATGGGGTGTTATTCCATCATGGACGGATTCTCTAGATACAACCAAATATTGATGGCCTTAGTTGACAAGCACAAGACTGCCTTCACCACGGACTTTGGGACTTTCTGCTATAGAGTGATGCCATTTGGACTAAAGAACGCCGGGGCGACATATCAGAGAATGGCTACAACATTATTCCATGATATGATCCATAAAAGGTTGGAAGTATATGTGGATGATATGGTGATCATGACAAGAACACAGGAAGAACACACGGAGATGCTAGAAAAGTTCTTTGCATGAGTTAAGCAGTACAACTAAAGATTCAATCCCAAAAAGTGCGTGTTCGGAGTAACAAAAGGGAAATTGTTAGGTTTTGTTGTAGGACCTAACGGGATTGAGGTTGACCCCGACAAAATAAAAGCCATTTAGGATATGGAACCGCCAAGAACAGAACGTCAGATGAGAAGCTTCTTGGGAAAAATTCAGTATATCAGCAGGTTTATTTCTAGGCTATCCATCACTTGTGCTCCGATTTTCAAGCTACTTAAGAAGAATCAGCCAGTTAAATGGAATGAGGACTACCAGAAAGCCTTTGATCACATAAAGAAGTATTTGATGAATCCACCAGTGCTGAGTTCGCCTAGACCAGGAGAACCTCTGATCCTGTATTTGTCTATAGAGGATGTAGGAGTTTGAGCTATCTTGGCACAGCCGGACGCTGCTGGAGTAGAAAAGGCCATCTATTACATCAATAAGAAACTACTGCCTATCGAGGAGAAGTACAATTTGGTAGAGAAAACGTGTATGGCAATGGTATGGTTGATAAAGAAATTGAGGCCTTACTTTGATTCCTTCAGGGTCACTTTCGTTTCAAAATTTGATCCTATGAAGTATCTGCAGAGAACGCCTACTCTAGAAGGGCGGCTGTCCAAACGGTCAAAGGTCGAGTTGTGGCAGAATTCCTGGCAGAGAATCCCATTGTAGATGACGAATCATGGGAATTGGAGTTTCCAGATGAACACTTGCTGTGTGTTGAAACAGGGGCTTAGAAATTATACTTTGATGGATCAGCCAATAAAAACGGAGCCGGTATTGTAATAGAAGCACCTAATGGCGATGTTACAATAATATGCAAAAGATTATTGTTTCTGGTTACCAACAATATGGCTGAATATGAAGCATGCATCATGGGAATGGAAGCTCTTCTTGCATCAGGCGCTAAGGAAGTCGAGGTGATAGGAGATTCGTTATTGGTTATCGAACATGCCAACAAGAGATGGAAAATGGAAGAAGAAAGGTTGAAGCCCTATGTCGAGAACTTGTTGAAGAAGGCAGCACTCTTTGATAAGATCACCTTCACTCACATAGGAAGAATCTATAACAGAATTTCGGATGCCTTGGCAAACTTAGCATCAGCTTGGCAGGATTTAAGTAAAGTCCCAAAGAAGCCATTTATCATTATTGCGGCAAATATCCCGTGCCATGAAGAACATTTTGTGAATCAGATGGAGTCAGAGGAAGAACCCTGGTTTACGGATATTCTGCGGTACATGAAAGACGGAACCTTTTCTGATGACGCGACAAAGGAAGACCATTCGGTCCTAAGAAAAATGGCTCTGCATTATGTCCTGGCTGATGGTGAGCTATATAGGAGAGCTTGGGATGAGATGCTGCTAAGATGCGTAAGTAAAAAGGAAGGGGAAGAAATAATGAAGAAAATTCATGAGGGAGTCTGCGGTACTCATTTGAGCGGCAGGAGCTTAGCCAGAAAAATCATGAGACAGGGTTATTTTTGGATGCAGATGGAAGGTGACTGTGTTAATTATGTACATCATTGTAAAGCCTGTCAATACCATGATAATAAAAGCCATTTGCCTGTTGTTGAACTCCATCCGACAGCTCCTTCTTGGCCTTTTTCCACAGGGGGTATAGATATTATCGGCAAGATCACGCCAGCAGCATCGAATGGTCATCAGTATATCTTGGTTGTAGTGGACTACTTTTCTCGGTGGATCGAGGCTCAATCCTACAAAACTTTGACCGCCAAACATGTGGCTAGATTCATTGAACAGAACATTTTTTGTCGCTATGGTGTTCCGCATCACATAGTTACAGACAACGGTTCTCATTTTCAAGCAGATGTTGGTTAGTTGCTATCTAGATATAAGGTTGAGCATCACCATTCTTCTCCTTATCGCCATCAGGCTAATGGTGCAGTAGAAGCCGCGAATAAGGAGATTAAAAGAATCCTGTCTAAGATGTGCGAAAAGTATAGAAGCTGGGCTGAGAAACTTCCTTTCGCGCTCTGGGGGCATCGCACTACCTTCAAGTTAGTGAATGGAGCTTCTCCCTTTGAACTTGTATATGGGATGGAGGCAGTGTTACCGGTAGAGCTCGAAAAGAAGTCTCTCAGGGTTCTTGTAGAAGCTGGTCTGACCGAGGAAGCATGGGTCAAGAAAAGGTATGAAGATCTGGCGCTTTTAGATGGAAGAAGATTGAACGCTCGATTCCAGGATCAGATGAGAAAGAGAAGGATTGCTCGTTTCTACAACAAACGGGTACATCTAAGGGCTTTAAAGAATGGAGATTTGGTATTGATCAGATTGTTGGATCATGAAGCCCAGAATCATCCTAGTGGGAAATTCAAACCCAACTGGCATGGACCATTCAGAATTCAGAAGCTATTAGCTAAAGGTGCCGCTGAATTAATTACCATGGAAGGGAAGCCTGTCAATCGGATTGTCAATCAGGACCAAATGAAAAGATTGTATGTCTGAAATGATGATTTCGATTAAAAAAAAAAGAAGCTAGGTCGAAAACCCGAAAGGGCGGCTTAGGCAAGAAATAAGCTCGCTAGGTTGAAAACCCGTAAAGGGCGGCCTAGGCAAAAGTTAGAGCATATAAAAAATAAAAAAATAATAAAAATAATAAAAACACAATTGGCGGGATTAACGCGTGGTGCTTAGTTTAAATGCGAAATCTATGCCATGCGTTCATGACAGATTTGTGATTAGTTGCTAAATGCCATCAACTTGACCAGAAGGAGAATAAGTAAGTGAATAGTTAGAATAAATGACCATTGTATTAAATAGTTTTCTTTACTTCTGTATAATGCTGAAAGAAGTAAGATTAATAAAGGGTTTGGATTTCAAAATTTTTCTTCCTTTTTTTTCGGGGGTATGGTTAAAGAATGCAAGACCTTCCTCTCTGCTTATCTGATCAAGATTGACTCATCTATTCCGAAAATGTTCTGGCTGCTGATCCTGCCTAAGTGATGAATTCTTTTTAAAAAAAAATTGATCAGGAGAATAAATGCCATTTTCTCAGTGATTTCCTTGGAAAGATCAATAAAAAACCATGGATAAAACCTTAGTACTCAGTAGGTTCATGCATACATAAAGGAGTTACATATGTTGTTTTTGTTTGATCTATGCAGGCAATAAAAATAGTCACCCCATCTTTTTTATTTCCAAATGTAAGCTTCTGTCTTTAAATCAAATAATTCTTTTTTATGAGCTTTTATTTATTGACCCAAGGGCAGGGGGCCCAAATAACTAACACAACAAAAAATTTCGAAGGAAAAGATTTGTTGTCTTTTGTTGTCCATGTGTGCAGAAAGCAGAAATTAATAAAGACAAAACCATCGGAGTCATTTACTAAAAAAAAGAGAACACATTAACTAGGAGCTCATGGCTCGGGAATACAAGGAACTGAAAAAAAAAAAAAGAAAAGCAAGGAACAACAACATTTATTCCAGTAGGGGCTATCATCAGACTCCAATCTTTGCAGAACCTAATATCATCATAAGGTATAAAACCAGTTGACGTACTCGAGTGTCACAGTGTCCTGCATCACTCCTTGACCCAGGTACCTGGTGTTTCGGTTTCGCCAGCGGTCAGCCAAATTGGTCAAAAGACTCGACGTCATGGGACCACTCTCGAAGTCATGAATTCTGGGAACGCGTTGTATCATTCCGTATTGACGGCTGATCCTGTCTGGGAAATATGCCATGGAACGGTCTAGACTGGCGTATAACATGTAGTTAAGATTCATGCTTCCAGCAGTGACCAGTCTGATCCTCCACCAAGGACAAGTCCATCGAATTGTCGGGTTATCCCCAAAATCGAAGTGTCCTCAGGACCGAGATCGAAAATGGGCAGGGTCATAGGTTGGAATCAAACGAGCTAGGACTAGAAGAATCAGGCTTAATTTGTCTAAAGCCCAGGCTTGCAATAACATCGGACAACCTCGATGGTGAACGTTGAAGTTGGTGATATGAAGGGCGATATCCCTGACCCAACACATCATTTCCCCCATGATCATCATGAAGACAATACGATGATACATTTGCATGTCACGAACAACTGACAGTAATCGAAAATCTCCAATTCCAGGTTGGCGGTTCTTCATGGCATATATATTCAATAGTAGAAAACAACAAGCTTGAATCCAAGAAGGATCTATATCCATGGACAGAACCCTATTCAGAAAAGGCTCTAAAGGAAGACCTTGATCCGTGTTTATGCTGTCAGGAAGGTAAACCGGGCACAGGGCTGCAATCTCGGCTCAATCATGCCTAGGGCCTGGGGGCAAAGCTGGAGTTTCATCTTGTTCAGGGTGATGACCCATCACGGCACACATTTCCTCATAGGTCGGAGTTACTTCAGAATCTTCAAACTGGAAAACCATGGTGTTGGGATTGAAGTACGTGACGAGCCAAGACAAGAAACTATGATCGGGTTTTAAGTCTTTGAAATATTTCAGCCAGGCGAGTTGGTTCATAGGGGGAATTTGCCATAGGTCGTCAGGAATGGATTGAACGAAGAACGAAATTTGGTTTCTGAAAGCCATGAAAAATGGTTATTCAAACAATGGAGTTGTTTTGAATGCTGGGAATGAAGGAGATGCAGAGGAAAGCCTCTAATTATAGAAGTGGAAATAAGTCAGTGAACGGGATGTCATCATCATAATATTTACTGTCGATGGTGATTGTATGAACATTTATGCATAGATCGCTCCGGTAGTTAGACATTTATGCCGGCGTTAATAAGAAGGACAGCTTTTACAGTAGGGAGGTTGAGCCTTTATGATCACATTAACCGAGAAAGGGTGGTTGAGCCTTTATCTCCGCATTAATCAAGTGGACCGCCCTGTCAGGTAAGTACTACGATCCATTTCTGTTTCCGATTGATTTTTAACATTATTTTATTTTAAGTTCCTTATTTCATTTCATTTCATTTACTTATTTATAATAAATTGGTTCGTTGATCACTAACGAGGCGGGCCACTCTCGCAAGTAAGTGGGACGCTTTTATGTTGCGTTTTTGTGTGTTTGTGTTTTTCTTATGCAGGAATCAAATTTTACACAGTGTAAGTAATAAACATGTAAATGACATTGTAATAAAAGCAAAAATACTGTAAAAAGTGTAAATAATGTTGTAAAATTAATAAAACTGTACATGTAATCCTAAAAACTACAAAAATGTTCCAAAAAGTGATCAAAAACAGAAGGCGGGCTAGCGTCGCCTCCGGCTGGGACCAGCTGCCGCCTGAGGGGGTGAAGATGGTGGTGCATCATCAGATGAGGAGCCATCGTCATCCTCCTCGTCCTCGGAGAAGTCCAACGGAATCCCCTCCACCTCTAGCCTCGTCCGGAGTTGATCCACCTCCATCTGGAGTCGGGCAACAGCGCCGGACTGGCAGGACTGGTGCCTCTACAGTCTCCCAATCTCCAAATCCTGTAAAAGCAGAAAGATGTAAGAGAGGTAAGCAGAAAAAAAAGAAGAAAAAAAATATATGAGACTCATACCCTCTCATGGCGCTCGGAGTAGAGTCGGGCGATGTAAGACCGGGCGAACCCAAATCTCCGGCACAGTTCCTGGTATCTCTGAGCTGGCACCTGCGAGCACAGCAAGATCTTCAATAAGGAATTATCCAGGTAAAGTATTCCTTCACTTAGTGAATTCATTTTATTACTCACATGTGTGGCATGCTCATGATCCAGCTACAGTGGTGGAGGAGCCTGCCTGAGGTCAGCAGGAATGATGATAGCCGACCCGAGACCCAGAGCAGGATCCAGTGCCACCTCCATACCCGGAGGGAATGGGACATCGCCCAGCACAGCTCCTACTGGTCCAGCCGGAGCAGTCGCCTCCGCCTCTGCCTCCGCCTCTGCTCTATATGTAACACCCACCGACCAATCCCGGAGAACCAGACGGTGGATGCCACAATCGGTGCCGAAGCACCATCTTATGTCACTATAAAAGCTAGATCACAAATTAGAAGTGGTTAAATTTTCATAAGGAGGCAAGTAATTAACATTTTGTTTTTTTTTTTTTCACAAAAATAATGTTTAAGGAAATTCTTACGAAAATTTCGCAAGAGTTTCCCCTAAAAATTAACTTGCCACACAAAGAAAATATACACACTTCCAATTTTCTCCAAACCCCCAAAACTCCAATTCAACACAACATACCACAAGCACTTCTAAATATCCATCAACATACGCATAATATTCGAAACACATTCTTTTCAAGGAATCTATAATCATCATACACCAAAAATATAATAAGATGTTATTTCTTAAATAATCATAACTCTTAATACATGACAAACTTATTATATCCAACCTTCACAACACAATATTTATATACATGCCAAATGTGTGGCTAAGATCACGTCCTAAATAATCTTATCCAATGGCTCTAAATATTCCTCAAATAATTCTCTTCTACTTATTATTTAACTCCACCAATTAATTAAATTAACTCCACTAAAATAATTTCTCTAGTATACCACACTAGAAATATTATGCATTTAATACATAAACTCTCCAAAAATATTCATTAAATATTTTCTACCCACCTAAATCATGCAAACATGCTCCAAAAATAGTAAATAAAATATTAACTATGCATAGTAATTTTTCCGGACTAAAATAATACCAAGTCCGGGACTGATGGTACTATTCAGAGACCGGTAAATCACTATTACCGACACTAAAAGAAAAATCAGTCTGTTACACTATAGTAGGCAGCCGTCCTATGCTTCTTCCTCTCCTGCAACAAGTCAAAGATGAATATATTTAGTCACTTGGCCAAACAGTTAAAAAAATCATCATAATTGAAGATAGAAGGGTTACATGGATATACTCCTAGACCTCTGGCAGCCTAGCCTGCAAACGGGTGGAGAAGTACGTGGCGTAATCACCAGCTGACAATGGAATATCAGCCAGAGAGCCAAAAAACTCCTCCTCCCAGTCCTCTGCAGTCATGCCCTCTAGCAAGCACATATGGTGAGTAGGAGCATGGGGCACTCGCCGATGTGTCGTGGCCACTTGGAGCTCGTAGATCCTCTCCCCTAGGAAGTACCGGTCAAGCCAGTACCCCCGCAGTAGGAATCTCGACTGGGTGTAGGCCTCCGCCACGCCACGAGCAGGGTAAGCCTGCCAGGCATCCCCCTCCCAGGGAGTCAAAAGCAGCTGCAAAACAGAAGAGTTAGTGAATGCACGGTGAAAAAGAAAAGAAAAGGATATGTTGTTCAGAAGATTTTTGTACTTACATCAGATAAAGCCCGATCGTTCAGGAAGCACCTCCAGTAGTGGGGATCCTCGGTACTAGAGAAGGTATGATGGCAGTACGCTAGATACCGAGGAATCCGTCGGGAGTCAGCCGAGGCATCACCACCCGGACCACCGGGGTAAATCCGGTACTCGTAGGCCCACACCTGCAGTAAGATCACAACAAGTTCAATATACATTTGAGCAGTGAAAAAAGATAAGATGATAAAAGAAGAGGGTGAAGAGAATAAAGGTCTTACCTCAAGTGGCCAGTCCATACATCAAGACCATGGTAGAGGTGAGCCAAAGCAAGAAAACTCCAGCTGTAAGAGCCCACCCGGCTCAAATCTCTCAGGCATACTAGCACCACCGGGTCTCCCTTATTCTGGGAGGTGCATAGCAGCTGTGAAGAGATGATGTAAAAGAGGAAGGACCAGGCATCCTGATCCCTCTCCTACCGAGTATATGCGGGGGCAGCCGGTCTAGCATCTGCAGGAAGCTCTCTCCACGCAGCCAGTCGCGTCCGGATCTGCTAGGCCCAGAAGCGGTATACTACCTCGTAAGATACGCACCCCTGCGCGATGTACCTGGTCTGAGTGGTCACACCGAGCAGGGTGCGGACCAACTCAGCTCCTAGAGCAGCAGTCTGGTACCGAGCGTCCAGAGGAGCAGATGGACCATCAAATCCAAGCCCGGTGATGGCGGAGTAGTCAACAGGCATGAGAGTCATCTCCTCGAAGCCGAAAATGAAGGTGTGGGTGCAGTCGTTCCACCGCTCCATCAGCGCATAGCGCATGGCTGGTGGAAATCGAGGTTGAGTACGGCGGAGCCCCGCGGCGTAGTCGCCAAAACCAGCAGCAACAACCCTAGCGCGTATGGGAGGGTCCAGTAGATGCCAGAACGCAGAAGCATCAGTGGAGGATCCACTAGCACAGGCCTTGCCCAGATCAACCTGCGTAAGAAAAATTTCAATTTAAATAATAATTAAGCTAACAATTATTTATTTTGTTTCATGGCAGGAAAAATAAAAAAAATTCAAGCCTTGGGCCAAACACAGCTGCGTCACGCAGCGTGCCCAAGTTGCGCCACGCATCTCAATAGCTGCGCCACGCATCTCAATAGTTGCGCTTCAAAACATTACATCCTGAAGAACAGCTGCGCCACGTAATTGTTCAAGGCATATCATCCTTGACGAACAGTCACGTCACGCACCTCAACAGCTGCACCACGCAACTGTTCAAGGCATATCATCCCTGACGAACAGTCGCGTCACGGAACTGTTCTTCACAGAACAGCTGCGTGACGCAACTGTTGAAGGTACGCAGAAACTAACCTATGTTCAATTTCTTTGTGTTTATGTTGTTTCTATGCATTTTCAGGGCAAAAATAGGTCACATGGGAGATAGTATCAATTCTCAATCAACAAATAAAGCCTTAAACACATGCAAAGGGTGAAATCACAATGTTCAGAAATGCTAGGGTTCATGGCGCTTCGAACAGTTGCGTCACGCAACTGTTCACGCAGGAACAGCTGCGTCACGCAACTCCTTCCTGCGTGATGCGACTGCCGACGCACATACAGACAACAAATTCAATAAAAAATCTACAACGCGCAATTGAAAGCAAGAAATTCGAAAGCAAAATCACTTACCTCAGTCTGGAAACCGCGCATAGCGATGGTCTCGTGGCGGACCGGGAACTTGGTGCCCGGCAATGGGAGGAGCTGCAGCGGTCGTGTCCTGGGAGTCAAGGCGTTACGGCTGACCGGCACCCGCTCACCCTCGAAAGTCGTGATATCCGAGATCGCCCCCAATGTGTTCATCTCCGGTGTATAGGCAGAGGCGGGGATCTCGGGAAGTTGAGACATTTTTGGTTGGAGTTCAGAGTGTTTGCAGCAAGCTTAGGGTTTTAGAAAGTGAAAATGAAATGATTAAGAATCTTTCTTATAGTAAGCGATGGCCCAAGCCCATTTCCTATCTCTTCAAGCCCAAAGGAGGGGCCCATCAACCTCTTCAAGCCCACAAGGACCAAATGGCCCGTTCAAGCCCATGATGGCCCACTTAAACAATTTGACGTCGGTATGCGGCTCGTATACTTCAGTAATTTTGTCTACTCACCGCACAAGGGGCAGGAGCATCAAATTGCCCAAATTACCCCCAGGTAAGTTTTCTTTCAAACACTGCATCAGGAAAGGTATACCTGAAAATTCAGGCTCAAAATTTTTCTGGCCTAAATTTTTGCTAAATTTTTGCAACACTTTTTAAACCAAATTTTGGCACTAAACATCGAAAAGTATGCCTAAAAAGCTAATATTTTTGGTCCTAGGTCGGAATTCCAGACTGGGGGCAAAAGTATAATCTTTTGCCCTGATGCAAATTTTTTAACTTATGATTAATGCATGGGGGCATGTGACGTCCCAACATTTTTTTTTCTAACAAAAAGGCAAGGTCTGTTTGTACACAGATATGGCTCTTTTTCTCTTGAACAATTTTTCAGGCCAACCGGTGGTGATTTCTCGAAGCCGATACGGCCCATCAAGCAGTGATGGTGTATTACAAAGCTGTTTGAATCATTTTTCTCGATTAGTGATGGTGCATTGCGAAGCTGATCGAGTCAATCCTCTTACTGATTAGTGATGGTGTATTGCGAAGCTGATCAGGACAATTTCAACCTCCAAGCAGTGATGGTGTATTACGAAGCTGTTTGGACTCTCTTCCCGGTTAATGATGGTGAATTGCGAAGTTGACCAGGGTAATTAAAACCCTTCGAGCCAATCAAACCAAGCCTCGAAGGTATCTTCATATCCAATCAGACCGAATTTTGGATTTTGTTACTGATCCGACTGGAGCCGACGAAAGCCGATCAAACCGAGCTGAGGAGGTGGTCAGATGATCAAATTAATCCAACATCTTTCAAACCAATCAAACCGAGCTTTGAGGATGATTGCCAGATTGAAGGCGCATCAATGGACCACTTTAACATTAATCGTTTATACAATTAATGATAAAGTGGGGGGGCAAACTGTTGACGCGTGTTTTTATGCCCCCGCCTAACCCGATGAGGATACAAGGATGCGGAATAAGGAATCAGGGTCAACCAGAAATCTTTAAACCAAGAATTGATTTAAACCAATTCAAGGAAGTCTGATCTGCGCTAGGGTTGCGTCACGCAGCTATAAGTTGCGTGACGGCACTAATAGTTGCGTCACGCAACTCTAACCAGGATGACATCACCTTGAAAAACCCATATAACGGTTTCTGCTTTTTGTGTGGATACGTGGCAATGGTCCAAAAAGTGAGCTGCGTCACGCAGCTATGTTCTGTTGCCCTACCCATATAAATACTGCATTTTTATTTTTCAAACGGGACTTTTTGAGAAAACTTGAGAGGAATTTTTGAGAGAACACAGAAAACAACTGCGGCTAGCGTTTCTACAAGAAATCCTTTGAGTTTTCTTGAAGAAAAACAAGCCTTAGAGATTAACTAGGTTGAAAACAAAATCACAAAAAAGGGGAAAATGAGAGAAAAGAAAAGAAAAAGAGTTTTTTTTAAAAAACTTGGTAAAAAGGACTTCTGGGATCTCGAAAATTTACCCCTAAGACATTCAAATCGTGTGCAATCCTCAAATCTGAGGGTTAGGTAATCATCTAAACTCTTCTTAGTATTTTCTTAGTCATTAATTTATTTATATCTATTTTGTTGATATTTGGGTAGTTTGATATTGGTTAAATAATATGCTGCCTATTATTGGATGTTTCTGAGGTATATTAAACAAATTTTGATAAAAAGAACACGTAAAAAAGGTAGTTTGAAAGGTAGTTGCGGACCAGAGCAGTTGCGCCACGCAGCTACAAGCTGCGTGACGGAACTGTTCGTGTTTATATTTTTTATCTCGTTTTTATGTTTTTATTTAATATTATGATTTAAATAAACGATTCATGAATATGAAAGTTTTGCCAAAGTCACAAACAGCTGCGTCACGCAGCTATGAGCTCCGTCACGCAACTGTTTTTCCATAGAACAGCTGCGTGACGCGATGTTCTAGGGTTCCAGAATAATTTCATATTTTGTTTTATTTTGTACAATTAAATAAATGTTCAATTTTTTTTATAATTTAAGAAACAACCAATAATGGGCAGATTGTAGTTTAATCAAATCAAGTAGGTTAATTTATTATCATGTATGATTTTGGGTTGTTAGGGTTTATTGAATTTAAATTGAGTAGAATGTATTTTAAATCCGGTTTGTGGCCCGCCTTTAACCAAAAGGCAAGAGCGGGTCTTTTAATTATTTTAATTGCTATGGGTTGAATGATTAATGTGGTTTGAATGATTATGAATGCAATGAATGGATTTATTTGGGACGATTAAATAATTTTCCACATAGGAACTCGGTTCGATTTATTCGGGTTGGGTTTAAATAAATAAATTGGCTTTTCTAAATTAAAAAAATTAGAAATTGTAGGTTAAAAGAGGCCGATTTTCCCGGCGTCGGCTTCCAACGGGCCGACGTACCCAATTCCCTTATCCAGAATCGTACTTGGTACACCTGACCAGTCTTTTAAAATAATTGGCCTTAAATAAAATCGGGTTAAATGAAGTCACTTTTAATTGGAAATGGTCTCATTGCCGAAATAATGGGTGGCGACTCAAAATGTTTTATAAGACTGATTTATCGGCATCGTATCCAATAAAATGTTTTGTCACCACTTTTTAAAAAAGACCACCTTTTCCAAAAATAAAATGGGGGCGAGGCGAAAACAAGCTGCAATGTCACACAAAATGCAATCAAGCAACACAAAATCGTGAAATGCAACTAATGTTATATTCTGTCATAGCCCAATCAAGATTGTTTAAAATGAAGACTAAAGGAAACTTTTAAGAACTGGAAAAATCAAAACGTGCCTCATTTTGTAGCCAAACATTTGCAATGTCTCTTTTCTTTATTTTCTTATATCCCTTTCTTTTCGCCTCAAACAAAGTTTGAGTAGGGTCTTTTATTTACATACAGTTGAGATTTTTCTTTTTCCTTTTTTTCTTCTTTTCTCTTTCTAAGGACATTAGAAATATTTGGCTCAAAATAGATAGCTTCTTATATTGCTCCAAAAGTTGACTTCTTATGATGATTTTAGGTCCCATCTAAATATATACAATGCTTTAAGACTCAAGGCCTAAGACTTTTGATATGGTCTAGCATCCTCTAAAGTAAAGTGCCATATTTCCACAAGGCAGTAGGCGATGTTGCGCATAAGAGTGAAATGCTCTTCCACACCTTGGAAGAGGGTCATGGCTTTAAGTTATGCTTGCTTAATTTCTGGCAAGAGTTTATGGGTCTTCATGCGTTGATGATTGAACTTGAGGAGCTTTCTTTTTTGGCTCTTGAATTTTGGCCTCGATGGGAATGTCAACAGTGGAGAGAGCTCTTTTGGCTCGCTTTGATTCAAACACTTCTCTTATGACTCTCCCTTTTTGACGTTTCGAATAATAGTACCAAGACATGAAAGAATACTCCTATATGGCTTAAAAGAAAATATGCATGTGATGTATGAAGAAAACACAGAACAATACATGTATATACAAACAAAGGGACGGGAGATGAGAAATGCATGACCTCCACCCTTATATCTCTCACGCTCGGTTCATGGTCAAAAGCCTATCTAACCCTAAGATAAAGTGGTTGGGCCCATAAATCATCATGGGGTTTTGGACCGATGACTCTCGTATTTATTAGATGAATGCACAATATTAATTTTATTATGGTATCCCTAAGGGAAGGAACTAGTGTAACACCCCTTCCCGGTCCACCCGTTAACCCGAATGAACCGAGTCGAGATGTTACAAAACTGGTTGACTGTATGGTCTGACATGCTGAAAACATACTGTATATTGAATATAATAACATGCTGGTACTGTTTCCAAAAATAATGTAATTTATATATTTACAAGACATGATACAAGTTTACAAAATGAAATGGGCCCAACTGTGTGCCCTGTACATGCCATAAAAAGAAAAACAAAATGAGTTTCTACCCTGAAGACCGAGTCTTCTACAGATGAATTGCAGCAGTTGTACGCGGACTCTCTATGGACCAGTCTCAAAACCTGCGAGTTAAACAGGTAACTCGCTGAGCAAATAATGCTCAGTGGATATCTCAACAAATAAAGAAACAATTAAACACATACATATATAGAAAGAACCATGGAAACATATATGGCACATATAAGCTCACACATTATGATACCTTCATGATATCTTGATTATCTTTTGTACTGTTTATAATCCTGTATAATTCATGAAATGTTATGTCAAAATATCTGAATGGCTCCATAAGGTTATAGTGAAACCGAAGTGATAAGATAAACTGTATGAAACTGGGTGAAACTGTATGCTATAGGCCCCGAACCGGATTCGCCTATGCCAATATTGTCCGTTTTGGTGCCCCTAACCGGATTCGCACCGCACGGTTTAATCATATCCACTCAACGGCCTGTAGCCGGAGTCCCAAACTGTATGGGGCGCAGATCTGCTATTCTATGTCGCGACATAGCCTTATCTACATGGTTTCTGCCTAACCTCAATGGAGCTTAAGATTAGCATGTCAACAATGTAACACAATAGCACATAAATGGTTCCACAACGTCATAGTTCATCATATTGATTTGATTTCACATCATATGAATGCTTGTATGTTGTTTTAATCCATGTTCTTATGTTGTATTTTTGTTGTAAAATGATTGGATGCATGCATGTTGAGCAAAGGAATGTGATTACATAGCAAATGAAAGGCAAAAGAGGGTCACAGCACAAGTCGCGACCGCGTATGTGAAAGTCGCGAGCGCGACTTGTGCATCTTGAGAGTCAGTGTGTTTCTGGCTGAAGTCGCGACCGCGCAGCACAAGTCGCGAGCGCGAGATGAAGTCGCGAGCGCGCTTGTGTGATTCGCGAGCGCGAGATGCGCACACTGAGAGTCAGAGAGCTTCTGGCCAAACTCGCGACCGCGCATGTGAAAGTCGCGAGCGCGAGTTGTGCCATTTGAGAGTCAGAGAGTTTTTGGCCAAAGTCGCGACCGCGCATGTGATCCTCGCGAGCGCGAGTTGTGCAATTGAGAGTCAGAGAGCTACCTGACTCAAGTCGCGAGCGCGCAATAGGCAATCGCGAGCGCGACTTGCTTTCCAGTATGCGCGAGCGCGCGACGTGATTCCAGATTGTGCAGTCTGTGTTCTTTTGGCCATAACTCTCAATATACAACTTCAAATTGAATGATTCAAAAGCCCATGTAAAGCTAACACAGAAAGGAACAAATAACTCTTCTATGACAATTCCTAATTCCATCATTATATGAGTTCAAAATCAAGATGAAGTTGCTGGTAACATTTCCAGCAAACTCTGTTTCCGCTTCATATGTTCATCCCCTGTTTTCACATCATTTCCAGTACTTCCACCCAACAACAAGCAACATATCATCTCATAAGCAACACTCCATACAATTTACATGCAAAGAAAATAGTAGACAATATGAGATATCAAACCTGTCTTGCCACAAAGCTGGGGCTCTGTTTTAACTTCTCTTTTCTGCAACTTTGGAACTTTCTTCCCCTATACACAAGAATTCTCATAACTCATCTCCAATATAACTCAATAAAAGAGTGAATAACATCACACTTCAAGGAATTCTACTTACTTGGAGTGGACTTAGTGCTTAACGTGCATGAAACTTGCAAGGAAACGAGAGGGAAAGCAAGAAGAGAATATGAAAATGGGAAAGTGAGCTGATAAGAACGGGTAGTCTCTAGAAGAAATGACTTGGCTGTGTAACATATCTACTTGGTACCTCAAGTATACAAAGGCACAACTTAATACCCACACTATATGTTTGGCTGCAATCAAGGCCTAAACTTTTTCATGCAAATAAGTCCACTTATCATCCATTCTACCCCAACCAGGTTTGGTTCAACCCGACTCAACTCAAGAGGATGTTACAACTAGGGTCATTAAATGAGCTTTGGTTAGATTAAATAAGTCTTAGGTTCCATAAGCAAGAACTGGTTGTTTCCTCCCATTTAGCTTTGCGTTTAAGCCAATAATGATATCGGATTATGCCAATTCTTTTTATATACTAAAGGTACAAGGCTTATGGGTGGTGTTAATG
This sequence comes from Jatropha curcas, assembly GCF_041381405.1. Lineage (NCBI taxonomy): Eukaryota > Viridiplantae > Streptophyta > Magnoliopsida > Malpighiales > Euphorbiaceae > Jatropha > Jatropha curcas. The sequence continues at coordinate 20,166,174 of NC_143152.1, read as the reverse complement.
GCAGATCCCAATAGTCGAGTAGAGTGAAAGGACCACATCCCCAAATATCATCTTTAAGATTTCGGGTAGAAAAGAAATTAAGAAGAGAATAATGCATGATGCCATTTATATATATACAAAAAATGTAAACTCAATTTTAAGTTAATGATATTATCAACAAGTTTGAATAATACATTAGAGTCAACTCCTTACTTAAACCCAAAAATCGAAAACTAGAGATTTTGGGTTCGTTCCCCAGCAAAGTCGCTAGACTGAGGATGGGGGATTTTTCGAGGGCTTAAAAGCCAAAAAAACGGAGTTGGTTCATTTTAATTTATTAAATCTGTTGTCTCTTATTAGACCCGTTTATTGGTCCTTAGAAAAGGCGATCCTTTTGAAAAAGGAATTTTGAAAATGGCTCTTACATTGGTAAGAGTTTTGATTTGGAGTCGCCACCCTCTTTAGGGAAAACATCATGAATTAATCAATTCTTTGGAAATGATTAATTCGGTTTTAAACAGAGAGTGGGTAAGGGAATTAGGTATGATCTCGAGAAGGTGTTAGGCACCCGGACCGCCCAGTTAGAAACCGACCTCCTTCGTTGTCCATTTATTCACAATATTGATAATCTGATTAACTTTAATTGAAATGGAAAATATTTTTAATGCATATTTGAAATCATGGCAACATGCATATTATCAAATACATAAAGCATAAAATAAAGTCATCCGAAGAAAAACAAGAAGAATAGAGTACAACTAATGACGTAATTATACAATCTACCTTTAATCTCCATATAATTTCCCAAAAACCCAATTATTACAAATAAGCAATTAATAGGCCTCTTAAGGTCCTTTACATCATGCTTAATAATAAAGATAATAAAAGCTCAAAGAAAAAAAAAACATAAATAATATTCAATCATCCACAGAAAATTAAGCTCAACCACATTCAATCACAACAAGCAATATGATGAGATTATGAATATTAGGATGGTCTAATCTAAGGTTAGATGGGTTAGCACAATAGTAATTAAAGAGCATAGATGTAAAGTGCATAAAATGTAAAGGACGAAAATTTAAAGTGCCTATAAAGTAAAGACAAAATGTTAAAAGTATTAATTAAAGATTGAAACAAGATTTAAGTTCAAGACTTTGATGTTCATTATAGGTGATGAACAAATATGCCTATCACTACCTATTTCTTGTTATTTATTTTTTTGTTTGGGCCATAATGAGTCGTTGTCGCGATTCAGAGCAAGATTGCTCAATGTTAAACTCAAACGACCATCGAATCGGGACTGTTTTATTCATTTGCACGTTCTAAGCTTTTGAAATGAAGGTCCATGCACCACTCGTAGTGACGCGCAGACCTTACCCGGATAAGAAATTTTAGAATAGAGCTACAAAGCTTTCTAACATGAGTTGAAGTGGCGTGTGCCACTTCTGACACGGCCAGAAGTTTCTGGTTGTTCTCTGGTTTCTCTCACAACTAGTATAAAGGCGATGTTTTTAATAACTAAAGGAAAGAAAAAAAGAAGAAAAGAATAGGACTCTTAGGAGTTACCTTATTTTAAAAAGATTCCAAAGATTTTGAGAAAATGGATCAAGAAACCCAAAATCTTTGATCTTGAATCAACAAATCCGAGTTTAAGTTTGGTGAATGTGTTTATGGGTCTTTGATCACAAGGTCAGGGGCATTTTTCTCAAAAATGAATGAATAAAATCTACGATCTAAGTTAAAAACACAAGTTTTAACCGTTAAAAGTTGAGTTTTAAAAATACAAGAGTTTCCCCTTAGTAATCAAAAACCTCTCCCTCTCCCTTAAACCTTTGCCCTATTTATAGGCAAATGGGGGGATGAGGTGGCCCTATTTTAGGGCTTAGGTGGCAAGTTCCACTGGTGGACCCCAAAATCGAGTTGGGTTCGTTTTTTCCAAATCGGTTCGGATGGCATGTAAAACGAAACGGTGCATTGGGATGTGCGCCAGATGGACCCGAAACGCTTTTCAAACCCGGTTTCGCTACGAAACCCCCTAGAAACCCAAAAAAGTGAAAAAGATCAAACAACTTAATTTTCTTAAACACGAACCATCGATCTAAGAATCATGGCAATCGGATGTCCCGATTCTATTTTAATAAAAATGGTTATCATCACTGAGCCTTTTGTAAGGCAAAAATTGAGCGTCTACACTCGATGCAAGTAAAATTACAAGAAAAAGGTGTGAGAGTAAGGAGGGAGTGCTGCTACTGTGGTATCAATGAAACTTTGGACCATTGTTTTTGGACTCATGATAAGGCTCCGGGTATATGGGGAAGGCAAGGGATTATTGTGGCTCAACATGAAGACTCATTTGTTAATTTTCTAATACAGGTGCTCCAATCTGTCAATGCACAACAGCTCCAGGTCGTTGCGTGTACAACATGGGCCTTGTGGTTGGCTAAAAATAGTTTTCTGTGGGAGCAAGTTGAGCACAATAGAGACCAAATCGTGCGTGCGTCTTCTCGTCTAGTTCAGGATTGGAGGGGCGTGGTGCATGGGCTAACTCGATTGACGCTAGCTCGAGTGCATGAGGCATGCAGGGTACCGAAATGGGCCCCTACGCGTCGTAATGGGTGGTAGGCTTTTGTAGATGGTGCGGTGTTTGAAGAGCTGAGGTTGGCTTGTTATGGGGTGGTATATAGAGGACTCAAAAGGAGGTTTTATTAATGCAATTTCTGGCCTTCTAGACAACTATGCTGATCCAACAATGGTGGAGGCCCTTGCAATCCGTGCATGCCTGGGATGGACTAGCAATAAATATCCTTTGGAGGGTTGCATTTTGTAAAATTCCCAACAACTCATTTATACTTTAAAATCCCCTCTATGTAATTTTTCTGAACTTTGGTATTGATGTTTGTGACTCTAAAACTTTATTATTAGCTAGGCATAATATTTCAGTTAGGTGGTGCAGAAGACAAGCGAATGTAGGTGCACATATTCTTGTTAGGACATCCTATCATAATACTCAGTTTTAAAGAATGGAATGTCATTCCATCATTTTTGTTACCCGTCTTTCAGTATTAATGCAATAGTTTTATCTTTGCCTTAAAAAAAATAAAAAATAAAAACATCAAGTAAAATATTTTACACATAAATTTTAAAAACACAAAAAAATGTTAATGGATAATATGGAGAGGGTTACAATAATATCAAAATTTATAACTTCATGGCATAAATAAGTCAACTGTAAAGTTTAAGAGGCCACAAAATTTTTTTTTTATATAATACATAGATGAATTTGTGCATTTGACTATTAATTAAATTTTGAAACCAATAAAGTAATTACTATCGCTACATATATTAGCTAATTTTACAATTTTAAAATATGAATAATTAATGTAAAAGTAAGTAAAAATTATGATTTAATCAAATTTTCTATATTTTCTTAGTCTGTACAAAACTCAAATTAGACCTATTATTATTATTAAGGATGGAGGGTGCATATGTTACAATTGAAAAATGATAAAGAATTCTTGAATCTTTTGGTAATTAAACCAATTTTTATAATTGAATCTTTTTTTTTCTCATGTTTGTAGCTATTTTCTTATTATTATTTTCATGGTGACATGAAAGGTTTTTTTTTTTTTTTTTGAAATAAAGATTGATGAATTAAAAAATTAAAAATTTTTGCATGTTTTATACTTTTTATTTTTCATTTTATTTCAATTTCTAGATATAGCTTTAATTTTTTATACATGAAATAAGTTTATCAATAAATTTTAAACAAAAAAAATTTTATCTTATTTATAGTTGAAATAAAAAAAAAAAACAATTTTCTATTTATTAATCGGTTCACCTCACCCACTTAAATATAGGGGGGAAAGCGAATACAAAAAGTTTGTTTGTGGCCACCGGAACTAATTAAAACATTTGGAAAAAGAAAAGGAAAAAAAAAAACAAAAACACTAAAGAATAGAAAATGTCAAATTCAGCTAAAGAAAAGACACAGTCGTCATATTTTCTTTGCAAGAATTGAAGGGCGGTTTGGTCGGTCGCCACTGGCCGCCACTTTGAGACCAAAAAAGCAGAACATTTTTCATTCCCGTCCAATGACCAAATTAACCTTACTTCTTTCTTTTTTTGCTGTTTTGAACGATCTTGTGAGACATAAATTACTCCATAAGGACATTACAATATGCTCAAAACAAATTTGAATATTAGTTAAAAGAATTTGGGATGAGCATGGCCCTCGGCGTCGGAGAGACCCCACCCGGGGCGTCTTCCAAGCCAGTTCTATAAACAACTATAAAGGCCTTGTAAGCCCTTGCCATAGATATTAAATTTATTGTCTATCTAACTCGGGTATGAATTGTACAATAAAATATAGCCTAATGATAAATGTATATATAATCTGATAATAAATTTAGATTTGAATCTCTCATCATCAATATTAAAAAAAATCTCGGGTATGAATTTAAGATTTTAGTTATTGATTACCTGAAATGGAATATGTGAAAATTATTATATTGAATTTTTAATTTATGTGTGAATATTTTTAAGATGGACTAAAATTTTTAATTATTAAGTTTATTTATGACTTTATTATTATAGATTTTAGATTTATTTTAAATTTTTTCTAAAATTTTCATTATTTTTATTTTATATTAAACAAACTTAGGAAAATTTTAAGTTTAGGACGCACAAAAATAGTGAAAGAAATATTCTAAATTAATTTGGGATAAGTATAGATAATAAAAAATTCACATTATGATATAGTAACCTATCAATTAAGGGATATTTAAAAAGGTCTTCAACAAGTATAGGGAGCAAATTATTAATTGACTAGTCAAGTATAAATTTAAATTTTAAAGGATTTTGAGATTTTTTTTTTAGAAGAAATCAAACTACAAATTTCATTGGAGGAAACTATATACAGATACGATATACATATTAATATGTTTTTATATTTTTATATAGGAAGTCTAATAATAAACAATTTATATAAAAAATAAAAAAAAAAAACACAATCTTGATTTGAAGTATCTGATTGAATTGACAAATCATAATATTTGAGGTTGATAGTACACTTTCATCCTTAATTCAAATAGATAATAATTAAAGCTTGATATTTCATCAAAATTTCAAATTCAAATGGAATAGAAGAATGTGAACATAAGAGAGCTATAGCTATATTTTATAATTTATTTCAATTTAGACAAAAAAATCATAATTAATTTTTTTTATTTTGATAAATGACTAAAAATTTAAAGTATAAAGTTTTATCTTTTAGTGATAAAAAGATTGGATAGCCAAGAATTAGTATTTATTTATTTTATATACAAAATCTACCCAAAAATTATATATTTTTAGTACCACCTGAGCTGGCAACATTTTTTATGGAACATGAGGACATGAACAAAGGTTCAAAATTCAAAATACAGCAAGGGTTGTCATATCCTGGACTTCAATCTAAATCCAATCAATCTTTAAATCAATTTATTGGATGTGGTAGAGATGTTAGGATGCAAATATCCAAAAATAATAAGGATATATTGATCCACTTTATTTAAAAAATCAAATCTGAATATATTTAATTCAATTTACTGTTTGATCCTTATCTTGATCTCAAGATGTTAATGAATTCAAATTTTATTAAATAATATGTTTTATGTTTCAAATTAATTTCAATTATATATTGTTTTTTATGCTTTGGGGCTAACATATATGATTCTAGGAGGCTAGAATTGATACAGAAACCTAAGTACATAGTATTGATCGATAAAATTAAAAAAAAAACTGGCTAAAATTGATAAAAAAGTCAAATGTTCAAAATTTTTTTTTTGTCATTAAGCAAATTAATTGCGTTGGATTTACGCATTGATTTACATTCTATTTTTTGAGTAAAGAGAGATTTTCTTAGATAGATAGATAAAAAGGTAGAACGTGAGAAATAGATGTACGAGCTGACAATAGATTTAGGTTCGAATTCCCGCCAATAATAAAAAAAGACAAGAATTTGAAATTGATGCATGTTTAAATTTAAACATATATTAACATTCATTTTATAGTTTTTCACTTTATATATATATATATATATATATATATATATATATAAAAGTTCATAGCACATTTAGTTTGAAAATACCATGATCTAATTGGACCTTTAATTCATTAATGAATTATTTATACATCAAATATATTTAAAGAAAAATATAAATATTATCAAAATTAGACTAACTGTTCAAACACAATTTTTAAATCAAATAGTTTTATCTGTTAAAATGATTAAAAATTATTATTTTATCCTTATTAGGAAAAAAAATCAAGTATTTTTATTCATCCGTTATATAAAGTGATAAATAATAATTTTTTTTTTAAATTTTGTAGATTTTATATCATGAACAAGTTCAGTAGGTACATAATTGATACTAAATTACTTGCTAATTTAATGAAATTTAAAAAAATTTTAAAATTGAAAGAGATTCAACGTTCAAAATAAAAGAAAACATTCAACGTTCTAGTAAGGAAACAATAGAGGGGTAGGAATTGCCGAGTTGCGGGATTCTAGAAAACAAATCAAACATTCAATTCAATTGCTAGATCTCCCAATATTTTAAAAAGCAGTAAACCTAATGTCAAGATCTATGTTGAATGATACTCCTATTTTTCTTTTCCTTTATTTTCCACCATGAAGACTTATTAATTTTAGTTAAAATATTTTCTTATATATATAAAGATATATAAGATACTAAGAATCTCTTTAAACTACACTAAAAGATAAGATGGAATAATAAAAATTTATTTGAGGTCTCGAATTCAAATTTTAAATATGAAATTTTTTCGGAAGGAGTGCTTTGGCATCGGTATAGAAACTTCGTTGGCTCAAATTCAAAGCTGCAGAATGTTTTTTTTTTTTTTTTATGTCACAAAAATAAGGAAACGAAAATTCTAATTTGTACCATTTTATTATGTGGTATTCTTTTGATGTTATTGAAAATTCTTTTCAATTAATAATTCTGTAATATGATTTATTTGAAAATTATTTTTAGATTTTTTTTTATATTTACAATATTTAGAAAAATCAGTCAAAAAAATTATTTCCAAGGAAAAATTACATCAAAGGAAAATAAATTATTATTTTCGAAGAGAAAATACACATTGAGATAATAAACTTATTAAAATATTATAAATACGTATTTATTAATCTACTAGCTTACTCAACAGGATAGACATAGATCATCGGTTACCATCACCACTCATCTATTACCATCAGTCATTAACAACCACTATATTTTATTATTTCAATATATTTTTCTTATATTTAATAATAAATTTTACAAATATAAATTTTCTATAATTATGAATATTTTTAAAGTGTTAAGTTAAAAATTTTAATATTTTTTTTTAAGCAGTTCTCAATTTTGCAATCAAATGAATAAATAAAATAAGTTACTTGAAAAATGTGTTCCATGAAAAATGTTCTTTTTTTTTTTAAGGGAAAAATATTTTAGAATCCTTAGATTATATCGCAAATAATACATAGTTCTTACTATTTTCAACTAACTTTGAGGTCCTTAGAGGATGTGTGACTGGCTCCAGCAACTCTTTATCATTTTTAATTCCATCCATAAATTAAGCTTTTTTTCTAACAATTACCATGAAAAAATGTAAACAGATCCTTCAATTATATCGAATTTAGCACTTAAATTCACCATTTAAAAAAAAAAAAACTATCTCATCCCTAAATGTTTTATTGGTGAATAAAAATAACTACCTAAAATCTTCGAAAATCCCAAAAAATGGGTTAGAAATAGTGAAGAACGGTAAATGGTCATATAATAAATCCTTAAAATCTAGAATATTCTATGAAGAACATACTTTAATAAAAGATTAGGGTTGTGATAGTAATTTTATTTGGATGTAGTATGGTTTAAGTGTTAATTTTGATATTATTCAGGAACTTATTTATATATATATATTTTTTTATATTTTGATAGAAAAAAACTTTATTTTTAGATGGAAACACCTGAAATTGAGATGGAAGCAAAAATTAACGACTTTAAAATTAATTTCTATAAAAATGTAGCAGAATTTGTTAATTTAATTATATGTAGGTGCTTCAAATTATTTTTTCTTTTTTAAAAAGTGTTTTTCAAAATTTTTCTAAAACAGATAGCTTCTAAATTAAAGATAATAATATAATTTGATTTCGCTTAATTTAATTAGTAACACTGACAGTCTGACACAACTTAATCTGAAATAAAATTAACAAAATCTGTGTGGTGACTTTATAGGATAAAATTGTAAATAAAGAGAAATGCAAGGGCAAAAGGTGAGAGAAAAACAAAGCGCCAGCGTTCGAACAGAACTATCGTATGATTGGCTCATAAAGGGACCCACCTACTATGATGTGGACTCCACACTCTCCTTCTTTGTCTTCCTTTATATGCTAAAGATTCTCTCTGTGTTCTCTCACAATTTTCAATTTCTTCATCATCATATATCAGAAAACTCCATTTCCCTTCGTTTTTCATAAATTAAAAGGAAAAGGAAAAGCTCGTCTTCAAACCAAAGGAAAAACAACTTTCGATCGATCTCTCAGGTAAGTAAGCAGTCTTTCTCTGTATAATTTTTCTTGTCGTTTTGATTCTTTTCTTTCCTCTGCATCTTCTTCAGTTTCTAATTTTCGTTTTTGGTTTGATCGTCTTCTTGCATGATAATTATTAGATATCAAGTTGGGTTATGATTAATCCCTTCCTTTCTGTTTCTCGCTTCCTGTGCTTACTTGTTCAAACTCAGTTTAATATCATGATCAACTCTTGGCAATTATGTGTTTGTGATTTTTTTTTATTTCTTTTAATTTTGTGATTGATGCTTTTACTTTTTTGTGATCTTTCAATCTGATGAGGATCAATTTCATATTCAAATGCATATATTTAATTGGAAAAAGCCAATTAAAAGGGAGAAAATCGAAAAATAATTGAGTAGTTATTGAGGTGGAGTTAATATTTCACTGCAGATAATTGACTTGTTTTGTTTGAAGGAAGAAAATGGATTCATCGGTTTTTCTTTTTCCACCGCTTTGTTTGCTGCGGGTTAGGTGGAGATTTAAAATTAGGAAGTCAATTTAGAATTTTAGATTATTCTAAAATTATCTTTTTCTCCAGAAAAAATAAAAAATTAACTCCTTGATCCTTGATTGATTTGTTCAAACACGATGTCGTTTCATGGCCTAGGAGTCTCTCTACTCTCTATTTATTTATTTACTCAGTAGATCTAATCTTGTTATTGAGGTTGCATTTGATGAGCAGTAACAGAATCTAATATAAATTATATTTATTTACATTAAATTTATCACTAAATAAAGTTTTAAGTCATTTGTTAATTTTGGAAATAGGAAAAAACTTTTGGTAAATTTCTTAATTAATTTCGAAGAAGGAAAAAAAAAAAGAAGGCCATAATATAAGTTATTCCTAATTTTTATTTTACTAAATATATAATAATTTCTATTTTTTAATTAATTGTCACCAGTTTAGGAAATTGCTGGGGCAAATAATTCAAATGCTGAACAAAGAGGAATTCTTATTAAGTGTCACCATTTCAATGCTGACCAGCACTTACTAAATATATCAAGTTTGGCCCCACTTATTGTTGCAAATTGTACCCATAGCCCACTTGATATATATATATATTTTTTGCTTATTTCTTATATTATTTATTGAAATTCAGCCTGGATAAAATAAAGTCAATTTTTTTTTATAGAAATAGCAAGTGATTTATTATTTTATGGAATGCGTTAGCAATTGGGATGCTACTGTTATACTTTTCTTTTTCGGCTTATCACAGCACAATAATTTTTTTTTAACAACCACTCTCCAATGTAAAAGAAATATTTTTTTTTTTGTCCGTAGGAAAATTAGTATGTTTTATGTTTTGGTAATATTTAAAATAAAACTTATTAAAATATGATGAAGAATATTATTATAATGTTTTAAATTTAATACTCTGTTCGTTTGTATCTAGTTTGACTTTCATAAATTTAATAAAAATCCTAATTTTACTTTTTTTTTTCTCTCTAATATACCCTTTTAATGATCCATATTTCAAAATTATAGAATTAACTAATATAGGATGCAATAACAATTACCTTGTTTGTTTTCCGGGTTTAATAAGTTTTTCTTGAATTTTATAATTTAATAAAAAAAAAAGTAGGAGTTGCTGATAAAAAAAATTTTGATTGTTTTAAAATTTGACTAATGCTAATAGTAATGTATTTCTGATAAAGATTCACATTGAACAGTAGAATAAAACTTAAAAGTTTTTTTTTTTTTTTGAAAACAAATAGAACTATAATTTAAGATAGTTGAAAAAGGAAAGTAGATATATTATTGTGGAAGCAAAGGATTAATGTCAATGTTCTGTGTTTTATTGTATCTTTTTTATTTTTATTTATTTATTATGTGTTGCTTTATATATCATATGGATTAAATTTGCTTAAAAATCTACTTTATAGGCCAAGTGCGAACTAAATAAATGAAAATAAAAGATTTTAAATATTATTTTCACTTTATCATTTTTTTTTCTTTCGCGTATGATTAAAAATTAAAAATACTTTTATTTTAATAACTATTTATTTTTATCAGTTTATCCACCGTCGATAGATCTAATCTAGGCAATCCATCCATTGTTCCTTCCGTTGTCATTAACACATTTGACCATGCCAAAATTAATTTATGTAAAAATAAAATTCTTGAAGAAAAATTATTGGAAAACTGATCCAGACAACACGTTAGAGAAAGAGCACAGTTGTTTAGGATAAAAAATGATTTTTATGTCCAGCTTAGCGTAGATGTCAGCTTTTCAACGGAACTTATTTAAGAATCTAGTGAAGGTGCTTTTATAACGGCATAATTTGATATTGAGTAATGTTTACGTTACAAATTGAGGTTTAAAAACAATAAATTGGTCACTGTTAAATTCGGAAACGATGGGTAAAAAGCAGCCGATATGCATGTATTTTGTCATAAGCTTATTGTTAAGGTGCATTATTGGATTTTGTTAAAGCATCACTTACATTTGATTTTTTGTTTTTCTTTTTTTTTTTTAATTATTAAAATCGACAAAGGATGAACCCTTTTTTTCCCCTGCATTCTTTGCTTCTCTTGCCATCATATATTACTCTCCTTTTTTACACTTAATACGATATGTAGTGTATGTAGGCAAAACCAGCTACCATAAATAACAGTAATTTCGATGTGATTATGTAATTAATAAAAGAAAGAATTGACCATAATCTCCAAAGTTTTGGATTTTCTTTTCATCATTATACCACAAATGAGTAAATAGGTAAAATTAGAAAAAGGGTGGTTGCTTGAAATGTAAGAAGTGTACGTTCTATAGGTTTCAGAAAACAAACCATCATTTTACTCATTTTTTTTCAAAATAGTAATAAGTAAAAAATAGTATGCGTTTGTCTTTATAGTTATAACGGAGTTAAAGTTCATTTGTAAAACAGGAACTTGATAGCCAATTAGCTATAATGAAAATAGAAATGGGTTCAGTAGATTGAGCTGTCACGCGTTTTAAACTGGAAAAAGAAATAAAACAAAATAAGCAAAAAGGGGACAGAGATGGGTATGGATTGCCTAACTTTAGTTGGATCCCTCCATTATGGTTCTTTTTGGTTCTTCTATATTATTGATATTGGAAAAAAAAAAAAAATAGAAAGAACGAAAGAAAATTAAAAAAGAAAGCTAAACTGGAATTAAGCAGTCTCTTTTGGTTATGGTGTAAATGTTTGATTGGTGCATCTTATCTTCATCTTCGTCAGAATTATAAGGGAAGTTTTTGTTTAGTTGGGTGAGATTTGAAGGGCCATTGTGTGGGTTTGTATTGTGGACAGACATCAAAGAAGGAATTATTTGGGACCCATAAAATTAATGGTGTCACATGATAAGATCACACTATAAATCAGAGCAACAATTCTGGTTTTTGGATTTTATATGGCTCCTAGCTACTGAAAAAAAAAAAAAAAAAAAAAACAAATCTGAGTCGGATAATTATCTATTAAAAAAATTCCCATAAAAATAATAATTATTCAATTCAATCTACTGTCTTGAAAAATTGAAATTGAAAGTTTAGTTTTTGATTATGGAAAAGGCATGCTAGATTTGTGACATTAACAACATAGTTTTCGATGTTTGTTCCTCTCTTTTCCTCTTTTAAAGCCCAAATAATTTACTGTTTCAAGCTCTTAAGAAACCTTGTATGATATAATTTTTTTACTCGTAAAATAATTCTTTTACTAGACTACATTTTTAGATAATTCTAGGAACCTTAAAAAAATGAAATAAAAAAAACCTTACATCTTATTGAAATATGGTGTTGAATAAAGTTATTGGCAGAAAAAAAAAATGAGTTAGTTAAGATGGGAGAGTTTGGGCAAAAATGACAATGTGCATAATTTTCAATGGGCGGCAGATGCTTAGGACTTATGAGCGCATAGAAACAGCTTTTAGCCTGTACATGTGGGTTCTTGAAATTTTATTCCTATTAGCTTAGCTAATTCACTTGGCATGTATCTGGATTTGTTCTATTTATTTTTCTGTTTGAAGTTGAAATTTAGAAAAAAACAAAACATCTTCTTGTCCCTCAATTTGCTTTTTCTTTTTGAATTTCGGAATTAAGTTTTATTTATGTACCTGGGCATGTGCTGCATGTCTGTCTTTGACAGCCGAGTGCTAGAGTTTTTGTTTTTTATTTATAAAAATTTATTTTGTTCTTTCTTGTAGTTCTTAATTCTGGATCAACAAATTCACAATATGAATTCATTTTTAAAGACAATGAACAAGAAATCCTTGTTTGTCCATTATAAAATCATCTAGTCATTGGAAAATAGTAAAGCTATTGTTGGTTATTAACTTACTATAGCCAGTCATATCGGAACTGGTTTACTGGTAGGTGTCCATTTTGGATATGGAATTACATTTCTAATGTAAAATTTCAGATCTAATCTGTCTTCTGAGCTTGTGATATGTGATACAGAACAACATTCTTCAATGTTTTTTATACGCCAATATTATTTTATTTGTCTTGCCAAAAAATTTACGTAAACAAGCACATGTAAAATGTTCTGCTTTATCTCTGCTTAAGTTGGCTCAAAGTTAACTGTCAACTTGTGACAATTTCAGAGGTACAAATCTAAGTATGGAAGACGAGACTCAAGTTATCTCAGAGATACCTGTTGTGAAAGTTCAATCTGAGGAAATAACAGATATTATCAAGGTATGTTATAGACTTCTTTCTATTTTTTTAGAAGTGCTTTTATTGCCATTATGAAAATATTTGATGTTTTTCCATACTTATGATGTGGAAAGTCCTTTTAATTTGACTGTCAATGATACTCGCCTGAATCTTTATTTTAGTTGCTTAATTTTTTTTTATGCTTTTTAATTTGAATTGATTAATAATCTTTATTTTTACATACACCAAACCAGTAACAGATTGTTACCTAAAAATACTATCACAATTTGGTGCTATTTTATCCTTCCCCTTAGTGAATTGATACAAATACCATCCTTTGAATCAAAAAATTTTATTGGATTTGTTTGGTGTATAGGCCTACTATATACTGGGAGTAGGCAACTCCTATTAAAACAATTATTTCAAGTATCATTCTCTCTGCAATTCTGCGACCACTGGCAATCATTATATTGATCCTGTTGACGTTACAGGCAACAAATGGAGATTTGCTAAAAGTAGCTAAAGAGGGGAAGAAAGAAGATGACGAGACTGATGGAGAATTCATAAAAGTAGAGAAGGAGTTGCTTGATGTGAAGGATACCTCTCATGCAGCCGAGGCAGCGACTGCTGATGATGAGAAGCCATTGTCGATAGAAAGAAACTTAAGTAGTTCAACCAGAGAATTATTGGAAGCACAGGAGAAGGTTAAGGAACTTGAACTTGGATTGGGAAACATAGCTGGAAAACTTAAACATTCTGAATCAGAAAATACACAGATGAAAGAGGAGATCTTGCTTGCAAAAGAGAAGTTGGAAACAAGTGAAAAGAAGTATGAGGAGCTTGAACTCGATCATAAGAAATTGCAACAGCAGATGATTGAGGCTGAGGAGAAATATAGTGCACAGCTCCAAACTTTGCATGAGGCACTGCAAGCACAAGACTCTAAGCACAAGGAATTGATTGAGGTGAAGGAAGCATTTGATGGCCTCAGCCTCGATCTTGAGAACTCGAGAAAGAAGATGCAACAGTTGGAACAAGAGTTGCAATTTTCTGAAGGTGAGGCAAGGAGGTTCGAGGAGTTGCACAAACAAAGTGGTTTACATGCCGAATCTGAGACACAAAAGGTTTTGGAGTTTGAGAGGCTTCTTGAAGAGGCAAAATCAAATGCAAAAGCAGTGGAAGATCAGATGACTACCCTTCAGGAGGAAGTCAAGGGCTTGTATGAGAAGCTTGCGGGAAACCAGAAAGTTGACGAAGCCCTTAAGAGCACAACAGCAGAACTTTCAGCAGTTAATGAAGAATTGGCACTTTCAAAATCACAACTGCTGGATGTGGAGCAAAGACTCTCTTCAAAGGAGGTTCTTGTTACTGAATTGACCCAAGAATTGGACCTGAAGAAAGCTTCAGAATTTCAGATGAAGGAAGATGTCTTGGCATTGGAAACTTTGCTTGGAGCAACAAAAGAAGATCTCCAAGCAAAGGTTTCTGAGTTGGAAGGCATCAAGTTGAAGCTGCAGGAGGAAGTTGATGCAAGGGAATTGGTTGAAGCCCAGTTGCAAGACCAGAAGGCACAGGTCTCAAATATACATGAAGAACTGGCTAAGGTAATGAAAGAAAAAGAAGCTCTTGAAACAACTGTGACAGATCTCACTAGTAATGCAGCAGAAATGAAGATATTATGCAATGAGCTCGAAGACAAGTTGAAGATTTCAGATGAGAATTTCTCTAAAGCAGATTCTCTTTTGACCCAAGCTTTGTCAAATAATGCAGAGCTTGAACAGAAAGTGAAGTCTCTGGAAGATCTTCATAATGAATCTGGAGCTGTTGCAGCATCTGCTACTCAGAAGAATCTGGAGCTTGAGGATCTAATCGAAGCTTCAAATCAAGCAGCAGAAAATGCAAAATCACAACTGAGAGAGCTTGAGGGACGCTTTATTGCAGCAGAACAAAGGAGTTTGGAGCTTGAACAACAATTGAATTTAGTTGAATTGAAAAGCAGTGATGCTGAAAGAGAAGCGAGAGAATTCTCTGTGAAATTATCTGAACTCAGTGGTGCACTGAAAGAATTGGAGGAAGAAAAAGAACAGTTGAGTCAGCAGAATCAAGAACACCAGGCAAAAATAACTCACCTTGAATCCTCTCTAAATGAATCATCATCAAGGAGTGCAGAGCTTGAGGAGGAGTTGAGGATTGCTAAAGGGAAGGGTGCTGAACATGAGGACCGAGCAAATATGAACCATCAGCGCAGCATTGAACTTGAAGAGTTATTCCAGACATCTCATTCCAAAGTAGAAGATGCTAGCAAAAAGGTAAATGAGTTGGAGTTGTTGCTTGAAGCAGAGAAGTACAGAATCCAGGAACTCGAAGAGCAGATTAGCACATTGGAAAAGAAATGTGGAGATGCAGAATCTGAGTCCAACAAACACTTGGACAAGGTATCTGAACTTTCATCTGAGCTTGAGGCATACCAAGCAAGGGCATCAAGCCTGGAGATTGCACTGAAAACAGCTGACGAAAAGGAGAGAGAGCTGACAGAAATCCTGAATTCAATAACTGATGAAAAGAAAATGTTAGAAGATGCATCAAGCAATTCCGACAAGAAGCTGGCTGAAGCTGAGAATCTTGTTGCAGTCTTGCGCAATGAATTAAATGTGGTACAAGAGAAGTTAGAGGGCATTGAAAATGATCTAAAAGCTGCTGGATTGAGAGAAAGTGATATTCTGGTGAAACTCAAGTCTGCTGAGGAGCAATTAGAGCAACAAGAAAAACTAATAGAGGAAGCTACTGCAAGAAAGTCGGAGCTTGAATCATTAAATGAATCACTAGCAAAGGATTCAGAAATCAAACTTCAAGAAGCTATCACAAACATCACTAACAAGGATTCTGAGGCAAAACTCCTGGTTGACAAACTGAAGATTCTTGAAGACCAGGTAAAGTTATATGAAGAGCAGCTAGCTGAAGCAGCTGGGAAATCTGCATCTTTGAAGGATGAGTTGGATTTGTGCTTGCTAAAAGTGTCTTCTTTAGAAACATCCAATGAAGAACTTAAAAAACAGATCCTTGAAGCAGAAAATAAAGCTTCCAACTCTTCCTCAGAAAATGAACTCTTAGTAGAGACAAATAATCAGCTCAAAAGCAAGGTTGATGAACTTCAGGAATTGCTGAATGCTGCTGTATCTGAGAAGGAAGTATCAGCTCAACAACTTGCGTCTCACATGAGCACTATTACAGAAATATCAGACAAGCATTCAAGGGCTCTAGAACTTCATTCTGCAACTGAGACCAGAATCGTTCAAGCAGAAAAAGATTTGCAAGAAGCCATTCAGAGATTGACTCAAAGAGACGCAGAAACAAAAGATTTAAGTGAGAAGCTAAACGCTGTTGAAGGCCAAATAAAATTGTATGAGCAACAGGCTCATGAAGCATCTGCAGTTGCAGACACTAGAAAACTTGAGCTGGAAGAGACTCACCTGAAATTAAAGCATTTGGAGAGTATAGTTGAGGAACTACAAACCAGGTCAAGTCACTTTGAAAAAGAGAGTGGAGGGCTTGCTGAGGCAAATTTGAAGCTCACTCAGGAACTGGCCTTGTATGAGTCGAAATTGGATGATTTAGAGGCAAAACTATCTGGGGCACATGCTGAGAAGAATGAAACTGTAGCACAGCTTCACGCTTCAAAGAAAGCCATAGAAGATTTAACTCAGCAGCTTGCAGATGGACAGAGACTGCAGGCTCAGGTTTGCTACAATCCCTTGTTATGTCTTGGTAAATCGTGGGTGATTTAGTTGCATAAAATCTGACTTAATAATTATCAAATTGCAGATATCTTCAGTTATGGAAGAGAATAATATGCTTAATGAAACATATCAAAATGCAAAGGAAGAACTTCAATCAGTGATCACTGAGCTTGAAGAGCAACTAAAAGAGCAGAAGGCAAGTGAAGACGCCCTAAAGTCTGAAATAAACAATCTCAAGGCGGTGACAGCTGAGAAAGCAGCTTTGGTTACCAGTCTAGAGGATTTGGAAAAGAAATTGACAACAGCAGAGGCTCGACTGAAAGAAGAGGTATCTAATATGAAACTTTTTATGACTTGAGATAAGACCAAAAATAAGCTTTTGATGTTCAATTGAAGTTAATTGACCAAAATTTGATACTGTTGCTGCTTATAGGTTGAAAGGGTTCAGGCAGCAGCTACTGCAAGAGAAGCAGAGTTAACTTTGAAACTAGAGGACCATGCACATAAAATCCATGATAGAGATATATTAAATGATCAAGTACTACAACTTCAGAAAGACTTGCAACTTGCTCAGAGCATTGTCACTGAACAGGTTAGCACTAATTTTATCCTTCATTTTGCTTTTTGTTACTTCGAAATATCTGATCTTTAATTGAGAATTTGGAATAAGAAACAGCTGTTATCTTGGTATTATTTAGCACTTGGAAGTCATAGATCATGAGGTATTCAAAATGACCGTTGTATAATTTCTCTTTGATGTCCTACCAAACAGAAGGAAGCAAATTTGCAAAATGATTTAGAGAGAGAAACAGCTTTGAAGAAATCCCTTGAAGACCTTGAATCTAAGAATAAGCAAATCGTACTTCTAGAGAAGCAAGTTAAGGAGCTTGAGCAGAAATTGGAACTTGCAGATGCAAAATTATTAGAAAAGGTCAGTTTGTGCTCATATACATGCTAAATTATTTCTGATCGGTCACATTCACGTACACACAAGTGTGCTGGCGCACATAAATGTAGTATACTGTATCATGTAGTGGTCGGAAGTAAACGGCCATGACACACTTGATTCATCTCCATTGTGCATGGAAATAGGTATACAAGAATACAGCCGAGCAGTAGCATCAGAATAAGCTATATCTTCCAGCATAAATCAGACAGTTATTTACATTTTCACATGTTGCAGGGTGAAGCAGCTTCTCACAAGGATGGAACGGAGATCAAATCCAGAGACATCGGATTAGCCTTTTCCACTCCCACAAAAAGGAAGAGTAAGAAAAAGTTAGAGACTACCTCTGCCGAAGCCTTGACCTCTTCCGAAACACATGCTCAAACTGCAGAAGCTTCTCCTGTCATCAACTTAAAGTTTATTTTAGCAGTGGCATTTGTATCTATCATCATTGGCGTAGTTCTCGGGAAGAGGTATTAGTTTTGGTTCTGAATTTTGACTTGCTATATATTCAGCTTCTTCTTTCCTTTCTTTTTTTTTTTTTTTTTTTTTCTATTTTTTATTATTTATTTTTATCTTTATCAATGTTCCTTTCTTTTTATGGATGCATAGTTCTGCCATGCATAGCCATACTGGAAGCTTGTTTTGTGTACTGTGTAGCTTTTACAGGTCTTTGATGTTGTTAAGGGAGTTTGTTTTTCAATATCATCCCTTACCTGAATGCATAGTTAAAAATGTTTGATTTGTGTAATTCCAAGTTTGTATTTAGTTTATTTGATTGTGTTGCAAGTTTCTTATCACTTTGTCAACTCGGAATTGCTACCCTGTAATTACCAGTTCACCACCAATAGCAAGGGTCCAATCTCTTTAACCGGAAGTTTGGTAGGAAAAGCTTTTTTCCTGTGTATACGACCTGGCGCAAATCCAGATTAATTAGGCAATGGACTTTGAATACCATATGATTTCCACAAAAAC
Source organism: Jatropha curcas (assembly GCF_041381405.1). Classification (NCBI taxonomy): domain Eukaryota; kingdom Viridiplantae; phylum Streptophyta; class Magnoliopsida; order Malpighiales; family Euphorbiaceae; genus Jatropha; species Jatropha curcas. Next base: position 20,147,313 of record NC_143152.1, on the reverse strand, counting down.
AAAAAAAAAATGGCATTAACTGCTAACACAAGGCGGTACTGTCCAGTTTAAGCATATAGTGATTTTTACCTTGACTAGATTATTTATCACGGCACTTCTTAAAAAAATATATTTTTTTTATTATTATTTCAAAAAAATATTAATAACAATATTTATTGAAAAAAACCGAAAATATTAATGATATTACAATTTTATTTTATTTTTTGAAATGAATATTAGAATTGTATTTGTTACTTCAAAATAAACTAAAACGGTTTATTACTTTGATTATATTAAAATTTATTAATTATTAGAAAAACTGAAAAATATCATTAAGTAATATTAATTTCAGCTCCATCCGAATTAAAAAGGTTAAATTATAAAGAAATCAAAAAATAAAAACAGATTATAAAATATTAATGGTAGATATAAATGATATTATTATTTAATTTATTTTTTTGAAATAATATTCATAATTAATGATATTAATTTTAATTCTACCAATGTCTATCAATGATATTTAAAAAATAATTTCCATTAAATCACAGCTTGCATTTTACACAGGAACTGCAAAGGAACTATACCTGATCTGCACGAACTTCCCAATAATATCCGTAAATTACAAAAATGTTTTTGGCAAGAGACAGACATTACTATATGTAAATTCAGGTACATCCGAACTGGTGGGAGAGACAGATAAGATATCTTGGCACCACCAAGAACGGTAAAAACAGATTATAAGGAATCAAATGAATACCAAGCTTCGCTTGGGATTAACATGATCAAGCAAAACCAACAACAAATAAAAATACCAAATCGTAAGTCTGCGGTTTGGAAAGTTTTTGAGCAGTTTGAGCATATACTTGCTTGGTCCAAAATTTAAAATTTTAAAATATCAATTCATCATCCACAACAAATACAAAAACATATCAAATACAACATCTAAGCTATAAACATGCAAACATAAAAAAATGACGCAGTCTTTACCAGTGTTTAATCATTAAACATGATTTTTCATCAAACCAACAGCCGGTTTGCAGTTTAATTGATTCGACTGGCTGTCCAAACCGATATTAAGAAAACTGATTTTTTTTTTTTTTTTTTTTTTTTTTTTTTTTTTTGGGTGAAGAAAAGAATTCTCCCATTAATCAAATTCGAATTTTGGTAATCAAAATTGCACATTTTATGGACTCCATTATTGGTGTATGTAAAGAGATACAAAAATACAAGCAGGCAAAGTAGAATGGAGACTTGCAAAGCAATTCATGTTGAGAAAGCCAAACTTAAAATGAACCAAAACTGAATCGAACCAGTTCAATCCAGTTAGAATTCTTAACTATTTTTGGAAAATTAGAATTTATTTTTGGAGTTTAATAAAAGCCAAACTCAACTGAAAAATATTCTCTATCGAAACTAAATAAAACTGATTTTTTAAAAGTCAAATCAACCCAACCGGGTTGGTTTGCAGTTCGGTTTTCCCGAACTGAGCTTTGCCCTAAGAGAAGGCTGAGAGAGCATCATGAGAACGGTTTTGCTGCTATCTCGTTTTGTTGTTTCACAACTACCTCCTGTTTGTGAGATAATAATAATAATAATAATAATAATAATAATAAAATAACAAAAGCTGGGAATTTCCTCTGTCACAGATGAAATATCCACTTCTCCTGAAGATAAAACTGTGTTTCCAAAATCACAGCACTGAAATGTGTAATATTTTGCATCATCCCACCAATTCAGTTGCTTTCTAAGCAACACAGAATGGAATGGCCCTTACAAAAAAAATAAAATAATAATAATAATAATAAAATAGAGGAAAAGGATAAACTGCAGGAGTACTTAACCAGGTTGTCTGAATTCACAATCTTAAACACTAGTATCCACATGATAGTTAGATGAACCCTTCAAACTTCAAGCGAGACTAATTCATAGGTTCTAATCAACTAAAGCAACAATATTTAACTTAAAACTATAATATTTTCTAAGTTGATATAGGAGCATAAACAACAGAGCATCATACTTGGTCAGAGCTGTACAATAGCTTCAAACATAAACATTTACTACAATACCTTTCTGCAGTTTATAGCGAAGCAAGAGTTCTCCAGGAACACCGATGATGCTTTGGTTATTACATCAATTTTCATTTTCCTTTTTACTTAAATTCCTTCAGTCCATCAAAAATCTCGAAATCATCAAACCCTGCAAATTTAACCATGCTTTTAATTTTATTATGAAAAGGCAGTTAAGGGATTATTTTTTAAATCTAACAACTGATATTACCAGCACCCCAGTCTTCAACAACATCAACAGGCGATCCTGTGTTAGCAGAAGGAGGGGGAACTAGAGACATCCAATCTCTGTTGTCATTGTCTTCTAAATAAAGCTCACTTTGCATGATCCAGTCTTCAACGAGACTAATATTGTCAAATGATATAGGGTCCAAAGGAAGCTGGTTTTTGTTTTCATCAACCCTACAGAAAAGTCAGTTAAGAAAGGAGCAAGATTTTATTTTCAAACCAACTGTCAAAATACCAACTATAGATCTGGTTACAGGCCATTGTCTTGCTACTTACTTTTCCTTGAGACGCAAATTGTACTGTACAAAGATAAGATCACTCAGCCTTTGACGCTCTAGGCAGTTTTTGGTGGCATGTACCTTTTCAAAAGGAATATGATTGTGCTTGCACCCAATTGAACTACAAGTTTGACTGAGAATACGAAGGGCCAAACGGGCCAAATTTGGACAGGCACCACCATATGTAGACCACCATTCAGCTAAAAAAAGGTATGTCAAAGAAATCAGCTAAACATAAATACTAAAGGAACTAAATTTGCAAGTCTGAACTCTGATACAAATTGAAAGATGTTTTGAAGGGTAGATGCCATATTCTAATTGCAAGCGTGAAATATGAGAGACAGCCTTAGAGGCATACCCTGAAAGAAACTACCATATTTATCAAAAACCATTGAAAAAAAAAAAAAAAAAGAAAAAAAAAAAGAAAAAGAAAAGAAATAAAAACATGTTATTGCTCCCATAATACTATAATTATAGTTGATAATAATAAACAATCTAAAAAAAAGCTCCTCACCGGGAAGCAGAGTTTCTCTTGCTCTAATTGCCATCTTCCTCCCAAGATCTCCCACAGCATTCTTGTATGAGTTTAATTCTTTCCCAGTCTTATCTTGGACATCCACATCGGGTACCAATCTCTCTATGCAATCAAACACTCTTGACAAAATCTCATTATGCACTTCTCCTTCAATGCTATAAAAGAACTTCGGGTTAAGGAAGAAACCTGCAGCATGAAGAGGAGGATGCTTTTGTTGATCCCACCTCTTATCTATGATATTCCAATAGGTCATGTAATCCTCTCTCTTAACTAGTTCTCTCTTAATTGTTTCTTTCGCTAGATACATGCCTGCAAAAACATATCCCATTGCAGCTTTCTTTTTACTACTAACTATTCCTAAAACCCGCAAGAGCGGACTCGTTAAACGGATGATCGAAATGCATGAAGACCAAAATGACCTATTACTAATAATATCTAACATTGCTAATCCTCCCGGTTGCTTCGCATGTGGGCAATCCATCCATTCCTGTGAAGTAACCATATTTTGCAAGTTGAGTTTAAAATCAGCCATCCTTTGCAACATGGTGAAGTTAGTAGCAGAACGAGTTAATCCCTGTTGAACGATGTCTTTTCCACCTGTAAACTTTCTCATCATATTCAAAACTGCACCATGATTGTAGACAAATCTTGTGACAGATCTAGCCTGTTCAATTACTCCCTTTATCCAATCGAGTTTTCGAAAATCCTCTAGTATTAGATCAATACAACGAGCTGCACAAGGAGCCCAATATAGAGAAGGAAAAGTATCCATAAGTTTCTTGCCAGCAACATTATAATGTTCATCACCATTAGTAATCACCTGCAAAACATAATTGGCACCAACTTCTTCCACTATCTGTTTAAGCAATGCATGCAGATCATTTGTAGAGTATATGGCTTGTGATGCATCCACAGATTTCAAGAATACAGTTCCTTGACAACAATCCACCAGAAAATTTAGTATGGTTTTACCACTTTCTGAATTCAATTCTTCAACCAAGATGGTACAACCTGTCCTAGCCCATACTTTCTTATATTGATCAATGTCATTTTTTATTTCTTCCACTAAATTTTTCAATATCCAACCACGGAGATCATGATGTGAAGGTGCCACTACCCCTGACACTCCAGAAGAAATCATATCAATCAACCGTTGGAAATAGATTGAGTCCAGTGCATCTAAATTTGCTCCTATATCATAAAGGAATCGACCCATTGTCATGTGAATAGGCTTCTCAACAATTTTCAAATTCACTGCATTCAAAGGATCAACCTGAGCAACAAGTGCAGAAGTTTTACCTCTTCCCCTCTTCCTTTTGTCCAAATTTCCACGATTTATCCTAACTTCTTCATCTAATGAGACATTGGAATTCAGTTCAACAGAACCTGGAGCTTCAGTATATTCGTAATCATCATCAACATCATCATCATCATCATCATCATCATCATCATCATCATCCCCATCCCCATCACCATCACCATCACCATCACCAAATGTATCTCCATCACCGTTAGGAGCTGGAGGTGTCCCAACATTGTTCACATTTTCCATGATAACTTTCTGTTTCTTCTTTTGCCTCTCTACAACCTCCTTTAAACTCTCTTGCATCAAAAGGCGAACATCCGGTGGAACTTGGACACAAACAGGCGCAGCGCCTTTTCGACCAGCAAGATGCTCCTTTAATCTATGAATGCCACCACCTTTAAACACTTTACCGCAATATTTACACTTAAGTTGCACCTTGTCACCCTGTTTCAACATTTGGCAATATTTCCAAGCCAAGTCCTTTTTTTGGCGGGTAGTACGTACGGTTAATGGAGTATCAAAGTCAACTGCCAAAGGTATTGCTTCTTGAGTGACCAAAGCCTTATTCTGTCTTTGGATCTGTTTTGCAGAATGGGCATCAAGCACTTGTTGCATCAAAATGCGAACTTCAGGAGGAACCCTCAGACACATTGGTCCTCCACCCTTACGACCTGCAAGATGCTCCTTAAACCTGAAAACCCCACCACCCTTGAAGACTTTACCACAATACATGCATTTTAAGTGCACCTTTCCCCCTTCGTTCAGCGTTTCACAATGTTTCCAACCCACATCTTGTTTATGGCCTGAACTTGTTGACGCCATCCAACTTAAGACCTTAACAATAACAAAAATAACGGCTACATAAGGAAATGGAAAACTATTTCTTGAAATCACAATCATCAAAAGAAATTCAGAAGAACTAAGACCCCATAAAATGTTTATCATAATTGAGAACTAAGAACCCACAAATGTTTATCATAATTCCAGAAATTCAGAAACAAAACAAGCTCAAACAGTCTAAAAAATGTCATGCCTGGGGTTTTGCAGAGAAGAAAGAAAGGTTTATAAAAATAAATAAAAGATAAAAAGTGGGCAGACCGGTTAAACAGCAGCGACTCGTTTGTAATCGACCCAATTGGTTTCTGGTTTCACAATCACCGGTGATCTGCTCGTGGATTAGTCTTGCGAGAGGATAAATCGAAGCTTTTTGCAGGTCTGGTCGCCGTATAAACCAGCAGCTGACGGGAGCTTTTGGGTGAACCGATAATTGGTCTGGTTCTTAATCTAGGTTAGGTTTTGATATTTCCGAAGGGGGATGGAGTCGATGGTTGGTTTCTTCTTTTTCTAATTAGTCTTACTACCACAAAATTTAATTTGACTGCCTAAACTTTATCAAAATTTCAGTTTAATCCCCTATGTTGTTACTCTAACTGCAGCCTTCAATTTTTAGTCAATTTCCTTCAAGAATTACAATTTTTCTTGAATTGAGAATTTGTGACACCAATCCTTTAAATATTAAAATTATTTATTTTAATACCTCTGAACTTTAAGATAATTTACCTTTTGTCTTAATGCAAGCCAAGATTATTTAAAATTCTTTAGATGACATTGAATTATTGTTATATGATTTTTGGTGTACAAATTTTTATATTACTAAGAATCGACCCTAGGCATATTGGTGACTATACTTAGAAAAATTGAATACAGTAATTTGTTTGATTAAGCTTCAAAGCATGATTACTCTTTTAGCGATTGATTTTGTAGATTTGTTCTAGAACTTGATTTTGTTGGGTTAGACCTAGGTTTTATAAGTGACTTTGCTCCATATTATAATGCTATGAAATCCATCATACACTAAAATATAAATATATTCTTACAGTTTTATTAATAATTATATAAAAAATTATTGGAGGAATTAAAATCTCAAATTTCATTATGTCAAGTAATAAATTTAACAACTATAAATTATAAATATAGGTCTTTGAACCCTAAATATCGTTGGAACTACAATATGGACTTTTCCATTTTGATCAAAATGATAAATATAATATTTAATGACCAATCAAAAATATAAGAAAGGTTAGAAAAGTGTCTCCCTCAAACACATATATTTAAATAATTATACAATTTAATTAATTAAGGACATATAGGTTTTTCAATCCTAGCTTAGGATGCATCTGAATGTTATCTTCCTAACAATTAGTGAATTATTATAAAAATAGAGAATTAAATCCATATAATTCTTACACTCTATTTGGATGGGAAAAAAAGAAAATAAGAGAAAATTTAGGAGGAAAAAAAATTTGCAGCCTTTTCTTTCCGAGTTCATCGTTTCTCAATTTCATCAAATAAGAGAGAAAATGATGAAAGATAAGAGTGAAAATTTCACGGTTTGTGAGAAATCACAAAAATAACCAATGCTACCATTTATAGATTCACTTTCTCAAATTCATTTTAGAAAAATTTTTTTCTTCTTATTCAAAAATTCACAATTTAAACTAAAAAGATTTAGTAAAAGATTTGCTAAAATCAAACTATCAAGGTTTCAAATCTAACTAAAAACAAATAAATTAAGATATGTGGGATGAACTCATGTTTAACAAATAAAAGAGGTAATTAAAAAATAAAAATAATTATAGAGATGATGGGCAAAGAAGAATATAAGCTTCCAAACATTCATGAAGAGTACCTCGTCTCTAAGTAAACTTAGGGCCTTTAAAACCCAGGTCCAGAAGGTTTTAGTTCCAAACCAGGAAACGAAACTTCTACAAATACCAACTCTCGAATGAGAGTCCCCTTGACGCTCTTCTGCTAACAAAATAGAATTAAAATCCTATGCTAGGATCCAAGGAGCCGCCATTCCTTCATTAATAGCTTGTAGGGAGTCCCATAAAGGTGCCTGCCTACTTTCAACCAGACTCCTATAAACAGCAGTAAAAAAATATAGAAACAATTTTGTTACATAAAAGTTGACGGTGAATGAATTGTTTATGACTCATCAAAATGTTAGTAGTCCAGGATTCCTGCCACAAGATCCATGCCACCAGAAAGCCTATTTGGCTCCACTCTATGAGAAGAATGAAAACTCAATTTCTTAATCACTTTATCTGCCCTCACCCCACCAATTCTTAGTTCCAGAAGTACCAAAATAGAAGGACGATGGACCTACAATTGGAGCTTCAAGAAACGCAGAAAAGCGGTGCTACCTGCACGGTAACAGTTCCATACAAAAATGAACATGGATATGAGCACAAAAATCAGTCCCTCAAGTAGGGAAAAAATTATTCTGAGCAGAGGATAAAGGCTTTGTAAAGCAATCACAAGCTGCAAATGAGAAGACAAATGTGAAGGAATGATAAAGCCTTGTTTGAACTGGTCATGTACTATGTGGCAATCAATACCCAAATATTTAGTCCGCTTATGAAACACAGGCTTTGTAATAATGTGTATCGCAGGTAAATAAAGCGAAAGTTGAAAATCTTTCAACAAGGAATCCATAAAAGCTCACATACTGTAGAGGACATACTCCAATACTCAGCCTCCGCAGGAGACCTAGAAACTGTAGCTTATTTTTAGTCTTCCAAGAAACCAAAGCATCTCTCAAAAATATACAAAAACCCGTTAAAGATAGTCGAGAGAAAACACAGGAAGCCCAATCCACATCACAAAATGCCTTTAATTGAAAAGAATTTACAGTAGGATAAAACAAACACTTAGATGGAGAAGACTTAAGATATCTCATAACATGCAAAGCAGCATCTAAATGGGGCTGTCTAGGAGTAGACATAAATTAACTCAGATGTTGCATAACGTAGCTAATATTTGGTCTGTAAAATTGATGTACAATAGTTTATTAATGAGTTGTCTGTACTAATCAGGATCAGATAATAGAGAACCATCATCCATAGAAAGTTTAAGTCCTTTAGACAAAGGAAAAGAGGCTGGCTTAGCATTAGATAGACCACACTCAGTAAGAATATCAAGGATAAATTTCCTTTGACTAATAAAAGTTCCAGAATCAGACCTGGCTACTTCTAAACCCAAGAAGTATTTAAGATAACCAAGGTCCTTAATAGTGAATTTAACATCAAGAGCAAGTTTAACTGCAGAAATAGCTTCAAAATCGGTACCAGTAATCAAAACATCATCACATAGACCAATAAAGCCAAAAAAAGATCACCAGAAGTTTTAATAAAGAGACGATGATCATTAACAAATTGAGTGAAGCCTAAAGTAAGCAAAAAGGAAGTGAATTCTAGATTCCACTGTCTAGATGCTTGTTTCAAACCATAGAGATATTTTCTAAGAAGATAAACCTGACCAGGTTTAGCCTTGGGATAACCAGCAGGTGGCTTCATGTAGACCTCTTCATCCAAGAACCCATGAAGGAAGGCCTTATTTATATCTAATTGAAAGATACGCCATGCTTTAGCAGTTGCAATAGCAATAAAGAGCCTAACAGTGACTAATTTGGCCACAGGGGAAAACCTATCTTTATAGTCTATGCCTTCTATTTGATTATAACGTTTGGCTAAAAGTCTAGCCTTAATCTATCAACTTCACCAGAAGGCTTAAAGTTGACCTTATACACTCATTTAGAGCCAATAGCATTTTTACCCTTAGGAAGATTAGTAAGTTGCCAAGTGTCAGTCTTTTCCAAAGCTAAAATTTCTTGATTCATAGCTTGAACCCAATTAGAATCTTTAGAAGCAATATGATATGAAGTAGGTTTAGAATAGAAGAAACATTATTAATGAATGAAGTATAACAGAAAAAAAAAAGAAAGATTAGAAGAAGAAAAAGAATCACTTGAAATGAAATGCTTATTACTGTTGGAAACACTAGAGCCAGCAAAAATAACAAAGTCTTGAAGCCAAGGAGGTTTATAAACTATTCTAGTACTTTTCCTTAGAGGTTGAACAGGTGAGGAAGCTGTAATTTTTGTAGCTGGTTGTAAAGGAACAACTATAGGAGGATGTAATGAGTTTGAAACAGCAGGTAATGGGGATAATGAAGGTGTAGGATTATCTGGTTGAGGTACTATCTCAGAAGAAGGAGAAGAATGTGGTAAATGATTAACAGGATGTGAATTAGGAATAGCAGAAGAAAGAAAATCACAATCACAATCAGAAGAAATAACAAGTATAAGGGGGTAAAGAAGGAGAAGGAGAGACACAAGATTAAGATTTAAAAGGAAATATGTCTTCAAAAAAGGTGACATCTCTACTAGTGAAGATTTGCTTAGTTTCAAGATTATAGAGTTTATAACCCTTTATAGAAGAGACATAACCTAAGAAAAGAGACCTAATAGCTCTAGGAGAAAATTTGTCTTTGTGAGGAAAAATATTTGTAGCAAAACAAAGACAACCAAAGGTTCTAAGAAAGCTACAATCAGTTTGTTTATCATATAGTTTTGCAAAAGGAGAAACCCAACCAAGACAAGACATAGGTAACCTATTTATTATGTAAGTAGCAGTAAGAATACATTTAGACAAAAATGTAAAGGAACAGAAGAGTAATGTTGTAAAGCTCTAGCTATTTCTAGAAGATGTCTATGCTTACTTTCAACAACTCCATTTTGTTGAGGAGTGTGAACACAAGTGGTTTGATGAATAAGACCTTTAGAATGAAAAAATTGAGAACATTGGAAATTGACAACTTCAGAACCATTATCAGTTCTGATAGTTTGAATAATAGCATGAAATTGAGTTTGAACCATATCAAAGAAGGAAGTGATTACAAAAAAACATTGACTCTTTTGTTGAAGCTTAAAGGTCCAAGTAGCTCTACTAAAATCATCTACTATAGGAAGAAAGTATCTAGCTCCTGTTATACAAGTGACATAATAAGGTCCCCAAATATTAAATTAGTTAAAAAGAATGAGTAGACTTAATAGAGCTTAAGGAAAAAGGAAGCCTTGTTTGCTTAATAATAGGATACGTTTGACAAGTAACATGCTTAATGACTTAAGGAAAGGAATATGATCTAGTCTAATATGTGATGGATGGCCTAATCTAGCATGCCACAATAAAGAATTAGAATCAGCTTTTAAAGTAACAACAGGTTTAGAAGTGACAGAGAAAGAATTACCCAAGGCAGTTTTATTTAGGGACAAAGGCTTAGGCACATGTAAAGAAAGAAATTGTTTCAGTTTAACAAGCATAGTACTAATAACAGAAGCATCAAATCTTGACTTATGCAACTTGTGCAGTCCTCCCTCTAGTAAAACAACGACAATAATTATGTCATTCTTCAGGTCTTGAAAGAAACAACTAAACGAATAGAAGTCAATTTTGATTAAGTGAGTTTTTAGAAGCTTACTCACGGACAAGAGATTGAATTGAAAAGAGGGAACAAAAGAACATCATGAAACTGAAGAGATTGAAAAGAAGTGGAACCTACTTGAGTAACTATATTGACTTCTCCATTGGGCAAAAAAAATAGAGATAGGATAGACAAGAGCAGTAAAAGAAGTAAACCAGCTATGATCATGTGACATATGGTCTGTTGCACCAATGTCAATGATCCAAGTTTTAGCACAAGGAATTTGAACACAACAAAATCTGATAAAACTAAAATTACCAGCTAAATCAGTTGAATTGGGATTATAGGCAACGACAACAACACTTTTCTTTTTTAAAGAGCTTTAATATCTCTTGGTGTAGGGTATTAGCCAAGGTAGAACCCCATTCCTCATATTATGAAGTAGAAGGCGAAGTAAAATTATCCAAAGGTGTGAAATTCTCCTTATTGGTGCTATTGACAGCAGCCACCAATTTCTGAGAATCAGAGTATGAGTTCCCTTTGTTGCCTTTGTACCAATCAGGAAAACCAATGACCTTAAAGCAGTGATCCTTAGTGTGACCAGATCTATTACAAACTTCATAATGATTAGTGAGTTTAAAACAATTTTCCTTCAAATGACCTGCTTTATGACAATAGTCAGAAAATCCTTTCTTTGTAGTAAATCTAGAGGAATCAAACTTGAAGGATAAGTGATGTTTAGCTAGTAAAGCTGTTGAAGAAATAGGTTTTGCAAAATTGGATACCACAAGCCTCTGTGACTCAACTCGAAGTATCATAGAATAAGTCTTGTTTATAGTAGGAAAAGGATCAAGTAAAAGCAACTGATTTCTAACTTGATTGTATCCATCATGTAATCCCATGAGAAATTGCACCAGCCGACTTCTATTTGTGATATCAGTTATAGCCTTAGAAGCTCCACATGTACAAGCAGGCAAAGGATTAACAGAAGCTAATTCATCTAAAAGCTCCTTCAACTTCATGTAATAAACTGAAACAGAATCATTCTCCTGAGAAATAGATGCTATTTTCCTCTGAATTTGATAAATCAAAGCTCGTTACTTCCCCAAATCTCTTTTTGATTTCACTCCACAGCTCATGTGCAGTAGTGGTATACAAGAAGGCTTCAACTAAATCTTTAGAAATAACATTTAGAATCCATGAAGTGACCATATAATCACAATGTTGCCACTAATCAAATTGATCTGAATCTTCATCAGACATCTTAACTTTCCCATCTATAAGCCCTAATTTACACTCAGCCCCAATCTTCATAGCTTTACTCCAAGTGCAAAAATTAGATCTATTCAAAGGTGCAATGACTAGGATCATACCTGGATGATCAGAAGATTGAAGATACAAAGGATCTCCATTATCGTAATTTGAGCTTTTGTTCAACACCGAATCTCTTTTTCTAGAACTTTCAGGTGTATACTCATTAGCTTCTTCCAACGCCATGTTTATGCTCGAAATCAATAGTCAATCAAAATCCAAAACGAATTTCAAGAAGAAACCCTAACAAAATTGATCGATTGCAAGCTCTGATACCATGATAATGGAACTTGTTAGAAGAGAATAAAAAGCAATCGAGAGAGAAAGGGAGAGAATGAAATGTGATCTGTATCTCATTAATTGTGTGTATTGTATCAGTTAGGAGAATAAGCTAACATTCCTATTTATAGTTTATACACGTAAGCAATAATAAAATATAATAAATTATACAATACTTCCACATGCTTAAAATTAAAAAATTTGCCATTGAAACACTCAGTAGAATTAGAAGGTATTGAGATCGTAGAGTGAGAGGTTGTTTCCTCTTCATTCCTTTTGATAATTGCATTGATTTTTCCTTAAAATTTTTATGAGCATGAATATTTGTTCCAACAATTGGTTCCTTATTAGGAGTTACGGAGCCATAATTTTTTATTAGGGGGCAAAAATATCATTTCATACGAGTAAATATATATTATATGGTCAAAATTTTTTTAATGAAAATATTATAAATAACCACAAAATAATATAGATATTTAATATAAGTAATAACTTTCAATAGGAAAAAAACGATAACATTCTAAAACTTTTATACTAGAAATTACAATGAAAATAATTACTATTGTTTAAAATTTTAAATATATTATTGTAATTTTAAAGTTCAATGTTCTTTAAAGTATTTTAATGAGCCGAGGTAGAATTAGTTCATATATTTTATTTTGATTGCATTTCGTGTTTTATAATTTTTACTTCAAAATGAATGATTTAATATTGAAACATATACACAATTTGATGTTGACGCACCATTATAGAAAAAATATAATTTGTCATAAAACTAGATGAAATTATAATTTACCATAATCTTAAAAATATTAATTTTAATTATATATTGGAATTTGTTTGATAAATTTATGTAAATTATTACTAAAACAACTATTTCTTTAATTTTCAAAAATTAAAAATTTTGTTTTTAAAATATTTACTCAAGAAAATGAAATTATGAAAATACAATATAGCCTATCATTACAGTAAAAAAAAATCAACTTTGAATAAGTTTGAAATTTTATCAATTTGATTTCATATTATTTTTAAAATATTAAAATTTGATCATAAGTTATAATGTTAAATCAATTTATTTAAATAAATTAAATATCATGTGTTTATTCAATGAATTTATAATTTTAAAATTTCTACAAGTTGTTAAGTTTTAATTAAATAACAAATAATGAACAATTAAATTATAAATAAATATTTACTTTTCTTTAATAATTTTTATAGATAAACTGTTCAGAAAGAAAATACGATTGTAAAAAGGAAAATAGCGCTAATTTTTATTATAATTTATAAAGACCTAAGTAAAATTAAGATATACTTTGAAAAAGGAAATAAAAATAAAAGTTTGCTAAGGTTATCACTTAAATTCAGGTCCAATAGCTTGAGTGAAAATGGAAAATGCCACTAAGCTACTAAGATGTCAATGACAAAATGAAGCACTAAGTGTTTTTATTGAGGCTGGGGGTGGTCGTCCCCCTAGAACCCCTCTACCTCTGTCACTGCCTAGTAGTTTCCTTCATAGTCTCAGCCGTCTCCTTATGAATCTCCTCCTCTATCTCGGTTAAAACTGTAAACCTGTTGCTTCTACCCTCACTACCGGTCTCCTTTTGGGCAAGTGGCGTCCTCCCCCTATGTGCAACGACCATCCAGAGTCACATTTTGTGGCTTGCTCTGCGCAGTTCACAGGCTCAGAACGTGGGTTCTCATTCTCCTGCTCCAAAATCTCAGTAGACTTGAATGGGCAGTAATTAACATGGTGACCTAATGTCCCGCATTCAAAACATAACTCAAGCAAACTTTAATATTCCACCTTTTGCACTTTGCCATTCAATTTAAATTGTGCAATAAGAGGCTTCTTGTTGGTTTGGTGGCTCAATCCCACATCGGGATTTTAGCAAGGGAGAGGGTGGCCTCTCCTCTATATAAGGACCGTACCTCCTTCAATTTTAGATGTCCCAACTTGTCTTTCAATACCTAGTGGGTTAGACAAGTTTCTCTTCTCTCTCAATTTGTATATTTCTTCAGTGAAATATAAATTTGATAGTGTCTGAGGACGTAAGAAAAATTGGCTGAACCTCATTAAAATTCTGGTGTTCTCTCTTATTTATTGCTTTGTTTTTATTTATTTAATAGCTATTGTTGGGAAAAAAATATTTTGGTGGTTATTGTCTAATTAATTGCATGTCTAGGTAAATTCTGTCAAACGACACGAATTTAGTCCAAGGCAAGTGAATTTTAAGTGAGACCGTTTGTGACTCCTCCACTTATCTGAGAATTTACCTGGTGTAGTTACTCAGTACAGTAATTCATAAATTTTTTTTAATTTGGTGGAAAAAGCTCAATTTCCACAACAATTGGTCTCAGAGCTAAGGTTATTAAGTATTCACTGTGGTTGCAGCATAGTCTGATCTGCCACATAAAAAAGGTTCTTTGGTTGTGTTCCGCATTTTGAAAACTGATTTTATAGCTATTAAATATTTAAAGCAGAAATGACAGATGGAAAGAAAAATACCACACTTGCTACAGCATCAACCTTAGTAAGAAATGTTGTATCAAATGCAAGATTTACAGTGGAGATTTTCGATGGCACTGGTCATTTCGGCATGTGGCAGAGTGAACTTCTAGACGCTCTCTTTCAACAAGGTTTAGATGTTGCTATTGAAGAAGAGAAACCAAATGAGATGGAGGAGAGTGAATGGAGGACCATCAATCGTCTGGCATGTGGTACAATTCGGTCGTGTCTTTCTAGAGAGCAAAAATATGCTTTCTCGAAAGAAACTTCTGCAAACAAATTATGGAAGGCATTGGAGGAGAAATTTTTGAAGAAAAACAATCAGAACAATCATGAAGAAGAAATTGTATCGCTTCAATTATGTTCCTGGTACCACTATGAATGAACACATCACAAAGTTTAATCAGTTGGTGGCTGATTTGTTTAATTTGGATGTGATATTTGGAGATGAAGATTTAGCATTGTTGTTGCTGGCTTCTCTTCCTGATGAATTTGACCATCTTACAATGACTCTAATCCACGGGAATAAAGATGTGACTTTCAGTGAAGTTCGTGCTGATCTTTACAGCCATGAATTGAGAAAGATAGAAAAGAAGGAAAAGGCAACTGAAGTAGAAGCTCTGGTGGTTAGAGGCCGTTCATGAAGCCAAAAGAAAGGGGAAAAGGAAAGTAGATCCCGTTTAAAAGCCAGAGTTGAAAAAGATGAGTGTGCCTTTTGTCGTGAGAAAGGTCATTGGAAGAAAGATTGTTCAAAGCTGAAAGCCAATGGCAAATTAAAGCTGTTATTGATTCAAACATAGCTGGGTATGATGATGCAGACTCAGACTTCTCATTAGTTATCATGGCATCTATAGACAATTCATCAGCAAATTTGACAAGTTCTGGTGAGGTATGGCTACTAGACTTTGCATGTAGTCATCATATGAGTCCCCATCGGGACTAGTTTTTTAACTTTAAATAACTTGAAAATGAAATTGTCTATACGGCAAATAATGTTCCTTGCTTCACAGAAGGGATTGGTTCAATCCATTTGAAGAATCATGATGGGTCAATCAGGATCCTAACTAATATTGATATGTACCGAGTTTGACAAAGAATCTCATTTCAGTGGGAGTCCTAGAATCAAAAGGACTCACTATAATTGCGAAAGATGGAATGATGAAAGTCATCTCGGGTGCACTTGTGGTGATGAAAGGAGTTCGGAGAAGGAATAATTTGTATTACTATTAGGGTAATACAATTATTGGATCAATAGTAGCAGTTGTTTCTAGTAATGACAAAGAGTTGGAAACAACCAGATTGTGGCATAGGCGCTTGGGACATGCAGGTGAAAAATCCTTGAAAAGTTTGGCAGATTAGGGATTATTGAAAGACGTTAAAACCTGCACGTTGGACTTCTGTGAGCATTGCACCAAAGGAAAGCAATTAAGAGTGAAATTTGGCACCGGAATCCATAATACCAAGGGTATTTTGGACTATGTTCACTCCGACTTTTTTGATGATTTCTCTCGAAGGGTTTGGGTGTATACTTTGAAGTCAAAGGATGAAGTGCTAGGAGTTTTCCTTAAATGGAAAAAATTGGTAGAAACTCAGACTGGCAGACGCATCAAATGTCTCCGAACAGATAATGGAGGAGAATACAAAAATGATGCTTTTGATAAAATCTGCACAGATGAAGGCATTGTTTGGCACTTCACAGTTAGAAATACACCGCAGTAGAATGGGGTGGCAGAACGCATGAACCGAACATTATTGGAGAAAGTTCGGTGTATGTTGTCTAATGCTGGGTTAGACAAGAAATTTTGGGCTGAGGCTTTGTCATATGCATGCCATCTTATTAATCGATGACCATCAACTGCTATTGGTGGCAAAACACCTATAGAGGTATGGTGTGGAGAACCTGCTAATGATTATGATTCCTTACGTGTATTTGGTTCCACTGCATACTATCATGTTAAGGAATTGAAGCTGGATCCAAAAGCTAAGAAAGCCATTTTCATGGGGATAAGCACAGGTGTTAAAGGCTATCGGCTATGGTGTACATAATCAAAGAAGATAATCTTTAGTAGAGATATCACTTTTGATGAATCTACCATGTTAAAAAAAGGTGATAGTAGAGCAGTCAGATGGTACTCCACAACAGGTGAAGGATACTCGACAACAGGTGGAGTTTGATAGAAAAATCCCAGTGACAGGTACTGAACCTGTAGAAACTCCAGAGGTAGAAGGAGGTTCAGATGAAGAGGAGGTTCAACTCCAAGAACCTCCATAGCAACTTGAGTCAATTGCACTTGATAGGCCAAGAAGATTTATAAGAAAGCCTGCTCGTTTTGATGATATGGTGGCCTATGCATCTTCAATTGTAGATGATAGCATTCCATCCACTTTTAATGAAGCTGTCAAAATTTCAGACGAAGTAAAGTGGAGAAAAGCTATGGAAGATGAAATGAAGTCCCTTTATAAGAATCAGACGTGGAACTTAGTTGATCCACCAAAGGGAAAGAAGGCAATAGGATGCAAATGGGTATTTGCAAAGAAAGAAAGATTTCCTGACAAAGACAGTGTTTGCTATAAGGCAAGGTTGGTAGCTAAAGGTTACGCTCAGACGGAGGGAATTGATTATAATGAAGTGTTTTCTCCAGTTTTAAAACATTCCTCCATTCAAATTTTGTTAGCCTTGGTAGCATAGTTTGATTTGGAACTAGTTCAATTGGATGGAGATTCGGAAGAGGAAATCTATATGACTCAGCCAAAAGGATTCAAAGTTGCTGGAAAGGAAAATATGGTATGCAAACTTGAAAAATCGCTTTACGGATTGAAGCAATCTCCGAGGCAGTGGTACAAGCGATTTGATAAGTTTATGCAAGGGCAGAAGTACACAAGAAGCAAATACAATCATTGTGTGTATTTGCGCAAGCTACAAGATGGCTCTTTCATTTATCTACTTTTTTATGTTGATGATATGCTGATAGCTTCAAAGAATAAAGAAGAAATTTAGAATTTGAAGAATCGGTTGAATCAAGAATTTGAAATGAAAGATCTGGGAGAAGCAAAAAGGATTCTTGGTATGGAAATTACTAGAGATAGGAAATTGGGGAGACTTTGTCTGAATCAGAAGCAATATCTGAGAAAGGTACTAAAGTGTTTTGGTATGGATGACAAAACCAAACCTGTTAGTACACCTCTTGCTCCTCATTTCAAACTTAGTGCTGCTCAGTCGAAAAAAATGATGCAGAAAGGGAATACATGTCAAGAGTTCCCTATGCAAATGTTGTGGGTAGCTTGATGTATGCTATGGTGTGTACGAGGCCTGACATTTCACATGCAGTTGGAATTATGAGCAGATACATGCATGATCCTAGCAAAGATCATTGGCAAGCTGTGAAATGGATTCTGCGGTACCTTCTGAACACCGTGGATGTTGGATTGATTTTTAAGCAGGATAAGAATAGTGGTCAACGCGTAGTTGGATATTGTAATTCTGATTATGCCAGTGATTTGGACAAACGTCGATCAACTACTGGTTATGTGTTTACTCTTGCAAAAGCACTAGTTAGTTGAAAGTCTACTTTACAGTCAACAGTGGCTTTGTCTACAACAGAGGCAGAGTATATGGCAGTTACAGAGGCTGTGAAGGAAGCAATTTGGCTTCAAGGATTGCTTGATGAATTGGGAATTAGGCAAAACAACATTGTTGTACATTGCGATAGCCAAAGTGCTATTCACTTGGCAAAGAACCAAGTTTATCATGCAAGAATGAAGCATATCGACGTTCGATTTCATTTTGTTGCAGAAATTCTGGAGGAAGGACAAGTTCAACTCCAAAAGATTTAGACTGCTGAGAATCCTGCTGATATGACGACAAAAGTGGTGACAGCTGTCAAGTTCAAACACTGTTTGGACTTGACCAATATTGTTAAAAATTGAAGCTTGATACTGCCAAGCGCATTTGAAGACATTGCAACTTTGTGAGAGAGAGAGAGAGCAGAAATTTGTATTGGTGGAATTTTTGCCAAGGTGGAGATTGTTGGTTTGGTGGCTCAATCCCACATCGGGATTTTAGCAAGGGAGAGGGTGGCCTCTCCTCTATATAAGGAGCCTACCTCCTTCAATTTTAGATGTCCTAACTTGTCTTTCAATACCTAGTGGGTTAGACAAGTTTCTCTCCTCTCTCAATTTGTACATTTCTTCAGTGAAATATAAATTTGGTAGTGTCCGAGGACGTAGGCAAAATTGGCCAAACCTCATTAAAAATTCTGGTGGTCTCTCTTATTTATTGCTTTGTCTTTATTTATTTAATAGCTATTGTTGGGCAAAAATATTATAGTGGTTATTGTCTGATTAATTGCATGTCCAGGTATTCTGTCAAACGACACGAATTTAGTCTAAGGCAAGTGGATTTTAAGTGAGACTGTTTGTGACTCCTCCACTTGTCTGGAAATTTACCTGGTTTAGTTACTCAGTACAGTAATTCACAAATTATTTTTAATCTGGTGGAAAAAGCCCAATTTCCACAACACTTATTGAGATCGATAGAAATAGCAATCCTAGCAAATTTGCCTCTAATAAAATTACTAGTGTTGTAGTCAATTTTAACCACTCTCCCAATGACGTTTCCAATTATTTAAGAACTGCATTATGATATAGATGAAGGGATAGCCCTGGAAGGCGAGCCCATACAGTAATAGCTCGAATGGAAGTGTCATGTAAGTCAAAACTTGCAATCCAAGGTTCCATAGTAAGGTAACTTCCCATTGCAGTCCAAGGACTATCAAGCAAAGCATGCTGATAGTCCGTTTCATTCGAGAATTTTACCCTAAGGTATCCATTTCCCAGCTCCCATAGTTGATGGTTGCTAAGGTTCTAGAGAGACTGTATTTTAGTACATAGTGCCTTTTATCCAATATACCTACCCACCAGCCTTACCAACACAACCCTAGACCAACGTTTGGATAATTTGTCAGTCAAACGATGGAAAACTGTTACTTCAGGACCCTCCCCCGTTTGAGATATTGTTATATCACCATCTAAAATCTCAATCTCCTCGTTAACGGTTCTCATATCGACATCTTCTTCAACACCTAGAGCAGCTTTATCCCTAAAAGAAATACCAAGTTGGAATGTACCAATGTCCTCTGCATGATGACGAACCTTTTTGGTTACTCGATCAGACTCTAGTGGCGGTGGGGCGGCCTTGGCCGCCGGCTCATCTAAGGCCATCAAACCCTGAACGATAGTGTGGTCTTGAAAGCAACTCAATAAAAGATTCTTCGGCGGGTGTTTTCCACCTTTCTCGTGTCCATTCTGATCATCAGCCTCTTTTAATCAATCCACATAGTATGGCTGCTCCTGCGCCTCATAGTCGTGCCTTTCGTTTTCAAGCAGCTTGGATGACCCATGGCGATTTTGGCCCTTTTGTGCAGGAGGCGTGGGATATGAATAAATTGCTTGTAAACAATATCTCGTACCTCACATCTCTCCTTAGAACATGGAATAAAGACATTTTTGGTAACGTCTTATATCAGAAAAAATCCTTTTAAAAAGGATTGTTGTCATAGAGCGGGTGCTGGAGACTGATTTTCGCAAAGACTAGTGGACTTGGAACTGACTTTTCGAGCTGAAGTGGATCAGGTTCTTTTTCAGGAGGAACTTATTGTTGAAATTTTGGAAGGAAGAATGGAAATGCACAAGATGATTAATAATGTTTAGCACTTCATGTTTTGCACTTCATTGAATTAACAAAGGAATGTGCCTATTTATAGGCTTACAAGTGAATCAAATAAGATCTAAAAATACTCCTAAAAATCATCAATCCTAATAACAAAAATATCAAATTCTATGCAGAAAATCTGCACTAAATAAAATTGAAATCTCAACAGATTTTTTATAATATTATTTTGAATTAATCCTAACATTCTCTCTTAATTCAAACATAATATTTTTATTACAATAATTAACAATTAAAATTTTTAATCTAGCATTTGAAGCACCTCTCTTCAATTAACTTTGTTGAAGTACCTCTCTCCAACTCATCATTTTGATGCACTTCTCACCAAATATTGATGCATTTCTCACCAAACTAGCAATTTTTTTTTTGAAGCATTTCTCTTCAAATATTGATGCACTTCTCATCACTTTCTTTTGTTTTGGAGCACATCTCTCTAATGTTCTCTTGGAGCACGTCTCTCCAATACTTAAAGAGGAGTTCCTTTCTCTTGCACAAAATTTGATTGATTTTTATACCTGCAATCTTTTTGAATATGAAGGCAGGTTTTTGCTTTGAATTTTTTGGCTTTTTCTTCATTATGATTCTTAATTTGAACCATAGTTGGGTTGGATGACAATGGAGGGATTTCTTTTTCTGTTTTAACATGCTCCCATAAGTCATAAGCTTGTAAATAAGCTTTCATTTTAACAGCCTATAGCTGATAATTTTCACCAACAAAAATTGGAGAGGAAAAAAATGGAATAGTGTTTGTAGCCATTTAACGGACAGGCTCTGATACCATGTTGAAATTTTGGAAGGAAGAATGAAAATGCACAAGATGATTAACAATGTTTAGCACTTCATGTTTTCCACTTCATTGAATTAACAAAAGAATGTGCCTATTTATAGGCTTACAAGTGAATCAAATAAGATTTAAAAATACTCCTAAGAATCATCAATCCTAATAACAAAAATATCAAATTCTATGCAGAAAATCTGCACTAAATAAAATTGAAATCTCAACAGATTTTTCATAATATTATTTTGAATTAATCCATACACTTATTTGGTATCAGAAATCTAGGGTTGAGTGGATACAATGGGGAGACAGAATACCTCTTATTTTCACCATAAAACCATCAAGGGGAGAAAGCAGAACTGCATTAAAATGTTGCGAACTGAGTAGGGGGTCTGGTTCACGAATCCTATGGAATTGAAATGTTTAGCGAGAGTGTTTTTTGTGGCTTTATATACGGAGGAGGCCATGATTTCACCAATATTTCCTATAACAGGTAAGTTTCCAGCTATTCCCTTTGCCAATTTGAATTCGTTATTGGATCCAGTTGATAATGAGGAGATTCGGGAAGCTCTATTTGGCATGAAGCCATGGAAGGCTCCGGGTCCAGGCGGCTTTCATGCAGGATTTTTCCAGCGATATTGGCCGGTGGTAGCTGATGCTATTTATTCTAATGTCCGGGAGCGAGGCTTTTAATGGTAATAGAGTTGATCTGGCTATTAATCATACTACTTTGGTATTGATTCCTAAAGTAGCGCATCCCACCTCTATTCCTCAATTTCGACCTATTAATCTTTGTTCGGTGATTTATAACATTATTACTAAGACTGTGGTAAAATCACATTCTGCCTCTAGTTATCAGTCCTACTCAGACCAATTTTATTCCAAGAGGGCATATTACTGATAATGTTATTATTGCAGAAGAGGTGGTTCACTCTATGCGTAAGAAGACAGGCAAGAAGGGATTCATGGCCATTAAAGTGGACTTGAAGAAAGCATATGACCAATTACGCTGGGATTTCCTCCATGATTCTCTGCTGGATTTGGACTTGCCAGTCTTTTTAATTAACCTTATCACGGATTGTGTCTCTACTTCTTCTATGCAGGTTTTTTGGAATGGGGAGCTTTCTGATGTTTTTCACCCTTCTAGAGGGATTCGCCAAGTAGACCCTCTCTCTCTCCATATCTTTTTGTTATCTATATAGAGAGACCGGTTCTTTGTATCTCTCTTATGATTGATCAAGGATTATGGAAGCTGGTCCAATTAAATAGGGGTGGTCCTCCTCTTTCACATTTATTTTTAACGGATGATCATTTTTTATTTGAAGAGGCTTCAGAAGCTCAAGTTAGTGTTATTAATAATGTGCTTGCCGATTTTTGTGCCTACTCTAGTTAAAAGGTAAATAATTCCAAGACTACTGTCTTATTTTCCAAGAATGTGTCCGGGCTTTAAGAAGAAGTCTGTGTGCTAAGCTGAGTTTCAGGGAGACATCTGATTTTGGTAAGTATCTTGGTATGCCTCTTTTGCATGGATGCATTACCAAATGTACCTACCAACATATTTTGGATAATGTTTCAAATCTTCTTTCTGGGTGGTCGGCGTCTCAGCTGTCCCTAGTAGGACGCATAACTTTATCTCAGTCGATTCTAGTGATGCCTATTTATTCTTTGCAATACACTATTCTTCCAGTTGCGGTTTATAATCAGGTTCAACAGTCTTGTCGTAATTTTGTTTGGGGTACTACAGCCATTCAACGGAAGATCTCTTTGGGGGATTGGGCTTTAGAAATTTATCTACTCTTAATGTAGCGTTCATGATGAAGCTTGGTTGGCACATGATCCATGATTCTGAGGCTTTATGGGTGCAGGTTCTGAGGTCGAAATACAAAATGGAATGGGATCCTTGGCTTGGGGAAGTGACGACAGCTTCTCCTTCGGTGGTTGCCAAGGGGATTAGTCAAGCTCTTCCTCTTCTCAAGTCAGCGATGCAGTGGGTTGTGGGGAATGGGCTTTCTATCAGAGTTTGGTTAAATGCTTGGATTGATGCTACGGTTGTGTTGATTTGTGAAGCTTTGGTAGAAGTCCATGTTCATATGCAGGAGGATAAAGTTGCACAATATGTAACGACTGAAGGGAACTGGAATATAGACGTGCTGGGTAATTTCTTAGCTCAAGACTTGTTGCATCGTTTGATTGCTATTCCTATCCCTTCCCCGACTCTTGGAGCTTATTCGATATATTGGGGCTTGTCTAGCTCCGGTCAGTATACTATTAAGTTTGCTTATGAATTTCTATCTGCTGAGGAGAGACAAGAGACTCATCCTATTTGGAAGATTATCTCGCGTTGGCCAGGTCCACAAAAGGATTAGAAGCTTTCTTTGGCTGCTGACTCATGACAGGCTGTTGACAAATGAGGTAAGGGGAAGGAGGCATCTAACGGAGGTGAGTTGCTCTCTCTGTGGATATAGGATTGAATCGGCTCTATATCTTTTTCGTGAGTTTTTTTTTTTTTTTTTTTTTTTTTTTTTTTTTTTTTTTTTTTTTTTTTTTTTTTGCAAAAGAAATATGGTGTTCTACTGTCCTAGTGCAAATCAGCAGGGCTTCCTTAATATTTCTTCATCGATTCTTGATTGGATTAGTTGGAATTTTAGACGTAAGGATTGGTATTTTAAGGATGAGTATTGGGTTTCTTTTTTAGGCTCCATCTGCTGGTACGTCTAGAAGTCAAGGAATCTAATTGTTTTCAGGGGAATCCATATATGCGTCTGATGTTATTGATAAAGCATATTCTTTTGCGAAGGACTATAGTTTGGTGGAGGATCATATGACTATTTTACGTGCTCGTATGGTGACTAAAGTTCAGTGGGTTTCGTGGTAGGCTCCTTCATTGCCTTTTGTGAAGCTCAATGCTGATGCCTCAATTCCAGTTGCGGCTGGTCATACTTATGCAGGTGGGATTATCAGAGATGCATTGGGTATTTGACAGGTGGGTTGTACTGCTAGCATTGTTATTACTTCAATGCTGGGTGCGGAGTTATGGGCATTACACAATGGTATTGTGCTGGCTATTCAACGTGGTTACACCCATGTTCTGATTGAGTGTGATAACTTATTAGGTGCAGGCTATAGAAGGCTTGGTGGGACCTCCAGCGAACCTGCTCTCTCTGGTTAGACAGATTCGTGCTTTATTGAGTTCAATTCCGTTTTCTCAGATTGTGCATTTATATCGTGAAGCAAATGCAATTGTGGATTGGCTCTCAAAGTTGCTTCCTCCTTTCCCCCGGGCATTTATATTTTGGTTGAGCCACCTCCTGGTCTAATAAAATGGCTGGATTATGATTTGGTTAGTGCCTCTCGGAGTAGGCTTGGTAGCTAGTTCTTGTTAGCCTCCTTTTTCTTACAAAAAATAAAAAAAAAAAAAAGAAAGAAAGAAAGAATATAAGCTTCTTTTTCTTGTGTTTGGCAGAATGGAAAATCAGGGTCTCATAATCTAAAAACTAAAACTTTTTAGAGAAAAATTGCTAAAAGCAAATTACCAAAATATAATATGCTAAAAAAAATAATCAAATCCAAAATTTTTTAAAAACAAAAAACAAAAAATATTAAGAAATCCATCAAAATCAAACCGGTTTAGTTCAATTAAATTACAAAGAGTGAAATGTTTAAAGATGATACAGTAATAGCCAAACACTTTATGCCCGTTGAATATGAGCAAAAAATCACTATCCAGTTTTATTGAATCTTGAATTCAACAATTAATTATAATACAGGCAGTTTATCAATCATTTAAGCACCAAAATTATGTTTTAAATATAATTTCAAGGACTTGAAATTACCAACATAAAAGTTGAGTTTTGAATTTGACCAGACACAACTACAAGTATCAAATATAGCTATTGAAGCATTGTCGCCTAAAACCCCACATTTCATTGCTAGGTAGCTCTTTCGGTGCAAGAAGACCACCATTCACTCTTCAAGCTTCTAGGAAAGTGACTTCTCATTTCTCCTAACTTGCCACTAATTTTGCAAATCGAAACTTCAAAGTTTTTAATTTTCTTCCCATCTTTTCTCCTTCACCACTGCTTGCCTATTGCTATTTTTGGTACCCTAAGACACATCCTAGTGGGCTGAAGCTCTTGGCAATGGCATTCTAGACCACTGCTCACTGGTCGTAGGGGTGGCCATGGTTCCGGAACCACCGGTTTCGGTTCCGAAATCGATAGTTTCAGTTCTAAAAAATTTAAAACCGGAACCGAACCGAAAATTGACAGTTCCGGTTATGGTTTGGAACCAAACGGTTACGGTTCTGGTTCCAGTTCCTTAACAGTTTCAAAATTGACGGTTCCAGCCGATTCTCCAATCTGTTTTCTGGCGAATCGCATAATTGTAAAATAAAAAATTAGAGAATATTTTTTCTTCAAAATTTAAAATTTAAAAATTTGTTAAATAATTTCTAAAAAAAATACCCTTAAAAAAATTAAAAAATGCTTGAACTTAATTTATTTTAAAAAAATTCAACTTAATTTATTTTTTGTTTAAAAAGTTGGATAATTTGAAGAAATTAATTGACAATAATTTGGACAAATAATTGGAGATTGGACTTAGAAAAAAGTTGAGAGAATAATTAGAGATCGGAATTTCAAAAATTAATTGACAATAATTTGGATAAATAATTGGAGATTGGACTTTGAAGAAATTCTTTTGCAATATTTTGGACAATAATTTATAAATGAAAATTGGAGAGATTGTAGAATAGAGAATAATATAGAGTAGAGAGTGTAGAGATAATTTTGTGTGAGGGGATTGTAAATGGAAAGAGATATTTATAATAAGTCCAAAATCATTTTTCTACAAATACCCTTAAAACTAGCAGTTATGTAGCCGTTTACAGTTATTAGGAAGGGTAATTTGAGAATTTCATAAAACTATTTGAAAAAAAAAAGTTGTTGGAACTGGTTGAATTCGTCGGTTCTGGCCGTTTGACATAAAATTCAAAATCTGCTTGGAACCTTCCAACCATAGGTTCTAATCGGCTGGAAAAACCGTTGGTTCCGAATGGTTTTGCTCGGTTCTTGGAACCACCAATTCATGGTTTCAAAAATAGTGGAACCATAATAAGCTCGTAGACCACCGGTTTCAGTTCCGATTCGAACCGATTCCTATTTTGAAAATCGTAATATGGCTACCCTTACCAGGTGGTGGTGTGCGGTTGTGATAGCGCCACCTTCCTTCTTTCTCCTTCTAGTTTCTGCATTTGTACATGAAATGACTTTTGGTTTTTTCTTTTTTACTTTAAGTGAAATAATGAGTTTTACTTTTGGTATAAATAGTCTAAAATTTTTTATAAAATATACTTAAACTAGTCATAAATCTGTGCTTCTTGCGCAGCTATTGATATATTGTTTAAACTGTTCTTTTGTAACATTTTTTTACAATTTTTATATTGAAATTCAAGTAGAAAAGTGATTTGAATAAGTTATTTTAATGTGAAAATAATTTTCTTCTATTTTTAATGAGTTTTAATAAAAATTATTTTAATGTTAAAACCAATAAGATAGTAAAATTAAACATAAATACATAAACTTTCATTAAATAATAATATAAATAGTAAAATTAAACATAAATACACAAACTTTCATTAAATAGTAATATAAATACTTTTATTAATTAGTATTGATTATTTTACTACCTACCTTTTACTTTGAATTATTTAGAATCTTAGATATTATTATTATTATTATATATTGAATAATGTTACTCAGATTCCTTTAGAACCGTCCATCGTACTGTGAGAATTCTCATAGAGCAACATTATCATTAAAACGTCAAAATTTCTAACAGAAAATAAAAAAGAAAATAATAAACATAAAAATAAAAAAAAATAAGCGTGAGTTACTAATAGTGTAGTGTTATATAAAAACTCTAATTTGTGGTTGAATTTAAAATTCACTAGATTTTAGATAGAGTGTATAATTTAACAACTAATATTGTATTTTACAATAAATAATTATATATAGATAAAGTTTAGAATATATAATTATATATAGATAAAATTGAATGATTTAAATAATTCATTATGGATAATTTAAAATATTAATTAAATAAAAATAGTTTAAAATATTAATTAAATTAAAATAGTTAAAGTACCCGGATAATATAGAAAAATAAAAAAAAATCTATTTCTGAAAAAATAAATAATAATTTTCACTTGATTTTACAAATAAATAAATAAATAAAAATCAGAAAAAAAGAGAATTGAATTACATAAACAAATAAGTGCTAAAACTTTATTATACTTCTAACAACCTGATTTCACTTTTTAAGGCATTTACCATTTAAAATATGTGCATGTGTGTGTGAGTGAGAGAGAGTGAAATTAGTACATTACCAAGTGGGTGGGCATTGTGAAGTTCTGGAACAACATCATCAACATTTTCTGCAGTTGCCTTAACCTGGGAAACAACCAATGAAGCTTTAAACAATTGGAACTCTGATATTTGCCAATGAAAAATAAATAATAAAAAAAACACCAATGACAACAAGTAAATTTCGTGACTTCCCACTTGCAATCTTGTATTATATTAATCACACCTTGAAAAATTGATCTCTCATGTTCAGCCTACCTTCCATCTGTTAACGCTTTTAATCAATTAAAATTTACACAAATTTATTAGTAATTTAGGTGAAAGCTTGCCAATTATTTTGTTTGTATACATTGTTCATTTGTAGTTTATAACTCATATCAAAACAGTAAAACATACAAAAGGATTAATGCATTCTAAAGAAGGAAAAAATAATAAAATTGTACATAAAAATTATTACAATAATCAACATAGAGTAGCTCACGCATTTATTGAAGGATTAGATGAGAAAAAAAAAATAATATTACAAATATTTGTAATAATATTACAATATTTAAAAATAATAATATTACAATAATATTAGAATCAATAATATTATTTATATATATATATATATATATAATCCTGAAGAAAAAATATTTTGAAATTTCTGACGTAAGGCTCTCCTTTTTTAGCATTCTATTTTCCTCTTTTTAGAAAATTTTGGATTTTTCCTTTTTTTATATATTTTCCTATGTTTCAATTTGATATATATATTTTTAAAATTATTTTCTCTAAATAGATATGTATTATTTTGAATTTTTTTGAATACTTTATTATCCATAAAATAACCGTAGTCAGTATATATATATATATCTTCTATAAAATAATTTGAAGCTCGCTCATAGTATCATATCTATTTTCTGATAAAAAATTATCCAGAGTCGTTCTGTTAAAAATACTTTACTTTCTCAGCTTTATTTTCAATTTTTTTTTTTTTGGCTTTATATTTTGCTTAGTGCTCTTTTTTTCAGGTTTGTGAAGAAGGAGCCTACACTTTTTCTAATCGTGTCATCCTTCATAATTTTCATGGTATTGCTCAGATAGTGGAAACAATTTGTGGGTTCTTAAGGCTCATAACAAGATTCTTTTGGTTGCTCTTTTTATTTATATAATCCATTTGTATAATTAAGCAAATATATTTATGTTTTGCCTGGAAATTAGAATAGTAATTTAGTAATATTATTATTTGGATGCCTATTTGGGTAAATATTCTTTATGTTTGTGTGTCTAGGGCATATGCATAATTATTATTATTATTTTTTTACTTACCCTGTACATTTACAGATGCAGTTGCAGCTATTTGTCTTTTTACGAATATTTGGGTTTAAAGAAAATGTTGTTCTTAGCCTTTTCTTTATCAGGCAAGGATTTCTCATTTCTCTCTATATTTTTTCCATCTTCAAGATTAATCTGTTTTTCTTTCTAACTTTATTTTTAATCTTCTTCTCTAAACATTACGATTCTTAATATTTAAAAAAAAAAAAAAATCTTCTTCTTAGATTCATAGATTCTTTAAATTATCATGATTTCAAATTTTAATTTGTTGGTTAAGATGGTTCATTAATTATATTTTATAAATTTTGAAAGAATGATTCTTTTTTATTTTAGTTGATTTATTATTTGTAGATTGGAAGTTATAAAGAGCACTTTGATCCAATATATGAGTAGAGAAAAACAGAAAAGCATGGAGAATAAATAAAAAAATAAAAAAATTCGGTTATTAATTAATTTATTTATTCTGTTTAAAGAATAAATAGGATATATAAAAAATAGTTAAAATTTCATACCAATATATATTTATTAAATTAATAAAATAAAGTAAATTATATATAAATGAATCTTTTTAATATTATATGAAATACAATTTACAATTATAAATTATAAACTATAAAGTATATATACAACAATAATGAAATACATGAGAAAATGAATATTTTAAAATGTATTGTTAATACAATTTATAGATTTTAAATTCTAAATAATAAAGTATGTATTACAATAAAGTAATTAATCCGCGCAATGTGCAGACCTTTATCTAGTATATACAAAATCTAGAAGCAAAAAATATTTTTAAAATGCTGACATGGCGCTTTTTGCATTCTATTTTCTATTTTTTTAGAAAATTTTGAACTTTTTCTTTTTTTACTATGATTTTTTCTTTGTTTCTAAAAATTTGATTTGTCATTAAAATATTTTTAAATTTAGAAATTAATATTTTATAATAATAGCCAACTTTTTTGAAATTGTCTCTAGGATTTGATAGGCAATTAAAATATTTTTTAAATTTAAAAATTGATATCTTATGATAAAAATCAACATTTTTGAAATTTAATCTCATCTAGCTATATACTTTCCTTCTGTTGAATCTTTATTTTTAAATATTTATTATTTTGTATCTCTAAACCTGTTGCCTGGTCTCTCCTTCTAGTGTTCTCATTTGATAGTTTTTATTTGCTTTGAATTTCTATTTTATAGATTCCTTTATTGTGCAACAATTCGTAGTGGCAAATCAAGGTACGTGCTTTAGTGTATTTTGCTCATTATTTTCATTTGATAAGCAGGATTTGACTATGAAGAGATTGAGAGAGCTTAAGTCACACCTTAATGATTTTCAAAATGAAAAGATTTTTTTTCAATACTTCTGCTATGAATTTGCTGTTAAAATAGAACTTTCATTTCAGTTTTATTTCATGCTTTTTATTATTTAATTTTTAGAGCTTGCAGTTAAGTAAAGAGAATTAAGAGTAAATAAAAGGATTAATAACAAAATATAATTAAAAAATCTAATTATTTGATGAAAAATAATGTTTGATATTTTTTAGCTCTTAGAAACATAAGACGAGAGAAGAGAGGAGCATAAAAAGCTCTGCACCAACTTGGTCCTTCCCAAAAATGGAATCTGAATCTCGAATCATTCTTAGGTTAGATTTTCTTTTGCTTGCTTTCTTTCCTTTCTTTGAATTCTAAATAAGAAAACTAGATTTATTTATAGGTTCTCTTTTAATATTTGATCTTCTTTTCTCATTATTTAATTTCTCATTTTTTTCCTCTTTTGTTTCACTTAGTGTTTTCGCACCACCCCCGAGCGACCCGAAAAGCGTTCACTTTTTTATTTTTTGAATGGAAAGTGATTTTATTTAGAACAATGGTGACAAAACACTTTGGATGTGATGCCGATAAATCGGTCTTACAAAATATTTTTGAGTCGCCACCCATTATTTTGGCAATGGGATCGTTTCCAATAAAAATGACTCCATTTAAACCTAATTTTATTTAAGGCCAAATTATTTAGAAAACTGGTCAGGCGCACTAAGGCGATTCTGAGTAAGGGAATTGGGTACGTCGGCCCGTTGGAAGTCGACGCCCGGAAAAACCGACCTCTTTTAACCTACGATTTCTAATTTATTTTAGTTAGAAAAGCCAAATTGTTTATTTATTTAAACCCAACCCGAATGAATCGAACCGAGTTCTTATATGGAAAATTAATTAATCGTCCCAATTAAATTCAATCATTGCATCCATAATCATTTAAATCATCCACACAAAAGCACTTAAATCAAATAAATAAAAAACCCGCTCTTGCCTTATGGTTAAAGGCGGGCCACAAACCAAACCTCAATATTGTAGTGGTGTTGCTGGTTGAAAGCATTATAAATCTCATCTCATGTCATCTTCTTAGTATTATCCAAGGCCACAAACCTTCGGAGGGTTGCGCTAGTCAAGGATTGTTGGAACAACTGAGCAAGGAGCTCATTGTTCACCCGAAGAGGAGAGAGGGTGCCCACATATATTTTCAAATGAACTTTGGGGCATGCGGTGCCATCAAATTTATCCATGCTTAGCATTTTGAATTTTGGCGGTAGCCTGGCTTCAAGGAACAGTGGCAGAGAGTCGACATTTATGAGGTCCTGATATTTCTTGATGCTCTTCAAGAATTTCTCAGAGAAGTCCATCTTCTCCATCATCTTATTCATTGAAAAAGAAGCCAAATCGCCCCCAGTCTGGCTCGTGGTGGCAGTAGCATTAGAGGTGGCTCCGATTTCAGGAATCAACCCTTAGGTAGTCTGATCATCGTTGGGTGGAACCACATGCTGGTCATTGGATCCTCCATTCTGGTCTGAGGGATACTACCATTCTGGCTAGTAGTAACAGGTTCCTAACTTCCCCCATTACTATAACGCCCCGTTTTTTCTGTGTTTCAATAGTAGTTTACCGGTCTGTGACTAGTAGCACCGGTCCGGAAGTCGGTATTATTTTTGGTCCAGAAAAATTACTATTTATGTTTTATATTTTATTTAACATTTTTGGAGCATGTATGCATGGTTTTTATGGGTAGAAAGTAAGTAAGGAATATTTTTGGAGAAATTAGATAATTAG
Source organism: Jatropha curcas (assembly GCF_041381405.1). Classification (NCBI taxonomy): domain Eukaryota; kingdom Viridiplantae; phylum Streptophyta; class Magnoliopsida; order Malpighiales; family Euphorbiaceae; genus Jatropha; species Jatropha curcas. The sequence goes on along the minus strand of NC_143152.1, from coordinate 20,115,277 downwards.
TGAATAGTGAATTATAGTGTTATATTAAGTAAGGAAATTTGAGGAATTATTTTTATGGAGGAAATTTGAGGAATTATTTTATGGAGTAAATTAGAGAGTTTTGTGGAGATAAATAATATTTTGAAGGAATTTAATTGGAGAATATTTGTAGCCATTAGATTAGATTACTAGTGACTTAATCCTAGCCATCCAATTTGGGGAAAAAGACCAAAATACCCCTTAGTTGCTTTATTAAAGGCAACCATCAATTATTGAGCAACAAGTTTTCCTTCTTCTTCTTTTCCTTACACGTCTCCTTCTTCTTCTTCTTCTTCTTCTTCTTTTTCTTCAATTCTTACTTAGTAAACACATCAAATTCACCCCATCAACTTGATTTAAGTAATTAATCTTAGAGAGTGAAGCTTGAGAAGTAATATTTGGTGACTAATTTCAAGGAATTTGGTGATTTTCCTACTTGGGTCAAGTAAGTGATTTTATGATAAGTTAATTATTTTTGGGTTTAGAGTTTTCTTTTAGCATATACATGCTTAATCATGCTCCAATTACTTCTTTTATTTGTTTTCTTTGTTTGATTTTGAGTTTCTTACATGTAGCGAGTGGAGAGCCTTCTAATAAAGATAAGGGCAAGACCAAAGCTTGAGAAGCTTTGATTAAAGCTTATTAAAGCTTGTTTTGAAGGTTAGTGTTCATAAACACAGTTACCTTACTCAAATTTTTGATTTTGTGCCTTTATGCTATTATGTGGATATTTTGGGATTTTGTATGAAATGATTGATTTGTTGAATTTTGGTTGCACTTACATGCTCTTGGGTGATGTTTGATGAGTATTTATGTTGTGGTAGACATTTCTACCTTGTATCTTTGTTGTTCATGTTCCTTTCATAGTTAAAGTAAGTTGAATTTGGGAAAAACGGGTTATTGAGTGAGATTAAGGACCATTTTCTGATCCTTTCTAGTTTCCATTTGTGTCTGAGTACTTCATAAACGTTGTAGGTCTACCTCTTAGCTTTCCAACCCATCCTCTTGTGTCCAATTTGGAGATACATAGCTCAACTTATGGGTAAAACACCCAACCTGACTCTGTTGTGTTGGGCCACATGCATCAGTGAATTGAGTGCCCATTTTGACCACTATAATGACAAGATTAGGTTCTGAGTTCTTCATAAAAGTTGTTTCCCTATGTCTTGAGACTTCCCCCGTTCTAGATTGGTTTAATTTGAGTGTTTGGTTAAGTCGGAATTCAATAAACAATGGACTTGGTTCTGCTGAATCAGGTCTGGTATGTTAGTTTGTGTTTCTAGCTTTGTTTTGTTATCTTCCATATTGATCTGGGCTGTGATTCCTTCATAACATTTGTATAATTTTGTCTTAGCTTTCTAATGAATCTGATTTCATTTAATTTGGAGACCCATAACTCAACTTATGTTTTAAAAACACAGCAAAGATCAATGTTACTTTTATGCTGGAAATTTTCTATGTTAAGTCATTTTGTTTAAATATGAGAATTTTTATGAATTACTTAAGTTGAAATTAAGTTTTTATTATGATTTTAAGAAGACTTAAGAAAATGAATTTTATGAGAAATGTTATGAAGTAAGAATGAAAAACAAGAATTTTGGGCTCTAATATACTTGGTGTGAATTTGATGCATGATTTGATTTTATTATGTATGATGAGCATGCTCGGCATTTGATGCCGTTATGATAAGAAGCTATGATCATATGCTAGGCATGTGGGTGTCTTATGTTAGGGCGGACGTGCTCTATATGTTATGAAAAGGTTGGCAACCTAAGGCCATTATGAATAAGCTATGAAAACTTATCTGCTTCTTTTTCTCCTAAGTGTATGTGAGCCCTTATAAAATATTTTTAAGGAAGTGAAATAAATGAGATCACATTATGTTAATAACTCGTAGTTTACCATAACTTATTTATGAGATCAAATGAGTTTCTAAAGCATGATGTGTTGGTGTACATATGTAATGCATGTTCAAATTTAATGATTTTATGTATTTAAATGATTTTTTAAGTAAGTTGTCATCACAACATTGGTTTGTTGTGTTTTATGAGCACCACTGAGTTTTATACTCAGCGCGTTGATTTTATCACGCGCAGGTTGGAGATTGTGCTTGCTGCTTAAAGACCTGAAGAGTAGCATCAGAGCTGAAGAGATATTTTGGTAGTTACTTAGTATTTTATGTAACTAAGAATTATGACATGTATAAGTATTGCATTTTTGGAGACTGTATTATTTAATTTATAACTTAAGCATGTTATTGTAAATTATTTTGGTGTATATATTGGGAGATAAACTTGGAACTTATTTAATGGTTAGAACATTAGAAGTTGATATGTTTAAATGAATGTATTGAATTGATGAATATTAAAATGTTATTGAGGAATTATGTAGGTATGAAATTATAGAAGTGCTATTGTATTGTTATTGGAGTTTGATGGGGTTTGGAGTTTGAATTTGGGAGTGCTTTGTATTCATATGTTTGGCAACTTCTATTTTTAGGGGAAACTCTTGCAGTTTTTCTGTAGGACTCTCCAAATCATTTTCAACACAAAATACTATTACTTGCTAAACTTGTGAATACTAAATCACTTCTAATTCATAATATGATTGTTTGATTTATATGTAGGTTAAGACGGTGCCTTCGACACCGAATGTGGCATCCACCGTCGGGTCTTTCGGGATCAGGCGGCGGGTGTTACAATTACAATTTCCCGCTGATTAGTGATATCATTCCGTAGAGAGTCATTTTGTTCAGTGAGCATGGTCCAAAAATGGGTCTCTCGGTCCCGGAGTAACTCTTCTATCATAGCTCTAAGATCAATAGGTGCAGTAGTAATTACTGTCATTCTCTGGAAGAAACAAACAAAGGAGGTATCAATATGTAGCTTTTGGTCAAGTTTAAAAGCATGCATTATCAGGGTTTAGAACTTAGATTAGTTCTTGAGGTTTTGGTGTTGGGTAGATGCTAAGAGGGTATAGTGTTGCTCGGATCGATCTTTAAGGCTTTTGGGTAGCTCAGGTTGATGTTTGAGGCTGTTGGTATTTTGGAAGACAATGCTCAAATCAGTATTAGAGGCTTTGATTAGGGCATGTCCGCAGTTTAGGTGTTTAGGTTGGTGTTTAAGGCTTTTAGTATTTGGAGGTGGTCAGTTGAGGCTTTTGGTATTTAGTGGCACTCAGATTAGTTTTTGAGGCTTTGAGGGATGTAGTGTTTTGGTAGCTCATGTCACTGTTTGAGGCTTAAGGAATTTGGAGACAATGCTCATATTAGTATTAGAGGCTTTGATCGAGGCATTATCCCCGATTTAGGTACTTAGGTCAGTGTTTAAGGCTTTTGATACTTGGAGGTGCTCAGGTGAGGCTTTTGGTACTTGGAGGTGCTCGGGTGAGGCTTTTAGTATTTAGTGCTGCTCAGGTCGATGTTTGAGGCTATTGGTATTTCGGAAGGCAATGCTCAGATTAGTATTAGAAGCTTTGGTTGGGGCATTATCCCCGGTTTTGGTGCTTAGTTCTATGTTTAAGACTTTTGGTTATTGGGGATGCTCAGGTCGGTGTTTGAGGCTTTTTGGTGGCTCAAGTCAGTGTTTGAGGCTTCTTGGGTGAATGAGGTATTAGCTCATGGGTCAATTTGTTATCTCGAGATTTTGATGATTAAAACAAAATGAATAAATTTAAATTATATTATTTGTGCTAATATCATTTTATGCAGATCTAAATATGGAAAATAAATAACAAGGCAAAATCCTACAAATATAAGGATAAACAAAGATCATAAAGACCATTGAAGATCTTAGTGGTTAGCTTTGTAGGATTTACTATAGGATAAAGAGAATGTTCATTTGTAATTATAAAATTAATTTCTTCTCTCTTTATCAAAAGAATTTTCGAAAATATTTCTTTAAAAATTGAAAGCTTTCCATTTCTTAATTATTTTACCTAAAATGAAAAAGATTATGTCTCAATCATTTTGGTAACAAATCTCTTAGAAAAAGCTTTTTTTATTTTCGAAAATTATTTTCATAAAGATTCAAAATTTATTCACTTACCTAAATTAAAGAGACTTTGTCTCAATAAATTTTTGATAATAGAATAAATCGAATCAGATTTTTATGCTCTTTATTTCTGGAAACAAACTTTTAAGGAAATCCAAAATCTTGTCTCTTATTTACTTACCTAAATGAAGAAAATCTTGTCTTAATCATTTTTGGTAAATAAATATCCCGAAAAAGATTTTTCAAATTCTTATTTTCGAAAATCTTGTTTTTAAAGGAAAGTTTGATCTTCTCTTATTCGCTTAATAAAAAGAAAGAATATTGACTCAAAATATTTGGTAACAGAGATCTCAGTATCTTCTAAAAATGGAAAGTCAATATTCTGATTTGTAAAAGATATTTCACTTTCTAAATACGGGATTCTCATCCCTCTCTATAAAAGGCATCTTCTCTTTAAATGACGCAAGGGCTTTTGTTTTAAGAGTATACGTCCATTGATTAAATCTTTTATCTCTCAAAACTTACTCTCAAACCCCCCTTATTTCTTTTCATCTTATTACTTCACGTTTTATCTTTAAAAGAGAAAAGAAATTTTATAACAACTTCTTTTGAAAAACAGTTCTGATCTTTAAAACGGTTTTCTAATCTTAAATACTGTTTTTCCTGTGCTTATATTTGCATTTCTGTCTGTCTATTTAGATTCTGTAATTTTTTGTAGACAGGTTTTTATTTGAAAACATGTGTGTAATAGCTTAGGTGAAAAGCTATTGTGAAATAGGTTATCAAGCGACCTTCTCCGTGAAACCAATTCTAATGTCTTGATTTGAGTTTCTATTCTTTGCCAAAAACAGAAAGGGTTGAGGTTAACTAGAACCTTGGAAATTCTAGTGCGACAAAGGGTAGATCTAGGAGTTGATCTATTGCCTTGTACTGTTGGTTTGTTTCTTACCCTTGAAAAGAGATAACATAGTTGAGGATCTCAAGATGAGTCTTGGGGCATGGATGTAGGCGAGTTAGTGCCGAACCACTATAAATCACTGTGTTAATCCTTTTATTTTTTGAAGTTCTGCTTGATACTATTTTACTCACACTTCTGTTTATATTTTAGAAATGCTAAAGTTGTTAATGGTTTCGATGTTCTAAACTAGAATAAGATTTATCTTTACTGAACATTAAAACTCTAGACTTCTGCATAGTGAATATACCAAGTTCTAAACTGTTCTTCTAATTTCGGTATATTTCACTATTTGGGTTTCTAATCATTTTTCTAATCTTGATTAAAGCTTTGTGAAATAGTTCAGAATTCAATAACTATCTCTCACATAGTCTTTTATATTTGTCTAAAATTTATGAGGAAATTCTAAACGTAATAGCTTTTCTTCATAAAGAAGTTTTGAAATTGAACAAAACATTGTGAAGCAGTTCTAATTGATAGCTACACTTTGAAAGCCTTTCTATTCTCTGAATAGAGCATTGTGAGAAAGTTCTAATCACAATAACTTACTCTCACTAATGCATCATTTTTCAGCTGCATTAGTATTCTGAGTTTTGATTTTAAAGTTAAATTTTTATTTTTAGAAAATCCAATTCACCCCCCTCTTAGGTTGTGCCATACATATTCGGGACCCACAATCTGTTATCAGAGCTTTGGCTCTTGACTTACTAAGCTTATCAGCTTAAGAGATAAGATAGCTCCACTTCCTCTTACATCTTTAGAAGGTCAATATGTTTCTAGACCACCTTTGTTCAATGGTTCTAATTACTCTTATTGGAAAACCAAAATGGAAAATTTCATAAAATCAATTAACATAAACTGCTGGAGGAATGTCATTACTGGTCCTCGCATTCCTATGAAAATTGTAGAAAATGAGAGAGTTAGAAAAACAGAAGAAGAATACACGGATGCTGATTGGAATGATATTTCTATAAATGCAAAAGTTATTAATATTCTTCACTGTGCATTAGATCCAGCAGAATACAACAAAGTTTCTAGATGTAAGTCTACAACAAAAGTCTGGGAAAAACTTAGAGTTACCTATGAGGGTGCGGATAGAGTGAAAGAATCCAGAATAAATATCCTTTGGAGAGAATATGAAATGTTTAGGATGAGAGAAGGAGAAACTATTGCTGAATTAAATTCTAGATTCACTAATATAGTTAATCCTTTGAGAACTCTTGGAAAGGAAATTTTAGAAGATGAGCTTGTTAAGAAAATCCTTAGAATTCTACCTAAAAAATGGAATTCTATAGGAACTGTTATGAATTACAAAGAGACTCTTGTTACTTATGTTTACTTGATAGGAGCTCTTGTTGCAAAAGAAATGAAATCTTCTTTGACTTTAGAAGATAAGAAAAAGAAAGGATTGGCTTTGAAAGTAGTTTCTAGTGAAGAAAGTTCTTTTGATCTTGATAGTGATGATTTAGCACTTGTTGCTAAAAGATTCAAAAAGTTTTATAAAGAGAGTGGAAGGCCACAGAAAAAATTTATCAAAAAGAACTTTCCACCTAAAAATAGCAACTTACCTAAAAAAGAATCTTCTGTAGTGGTTTGTTATGAATGCAACAAGCCCAGCCACATCAAGCCCAACTGTCCTAAGTTGAAAAAGATGTCAAAGAAAGAAAAACTGAAGCAAGCATTCATAGCTACTTGGAGCGATTCAGATGTTTCTAATTCTGAAACCAAAGTGACCAAGAAGAAACTGCGAATATCTGTCTAATGGCCACTATCAATTCTGACTCCAAGGAAATCAGCACTCTAACTTCTGCACAGAAAACCGAAAGTAATGAAACAAATACAACGGTCCAAAAGCGTGAAGAAAGCAATGTAAGGATTTCTGAACCTGAATCTGAAAATGATCTTTTAGATACTTATAATAATCTTTGCAATGAATTTGAAAAACTTCTTAGAAAACATAAAGTTCTAAAGAAGGATTTCAGAAACTTAAAGACTGAATGTAATCATTTAAAAGATGCTTATTATCAAGAAGTTACATGCAAAGATCTTATCATAGAGATCAAAGATCTTAAAGATTGTAATGATAAATTTTCTGAAAATCTAAAGCACTTTGAAGAAAAATGTAAGAATCTGAATTCTGAAAATGAATCTTTAAAAACTGAGATTAGAATTCTAAAATCAATTTCAGAGTCGTTTTCTAAAGAAAAGATAAGTTCTAGCTATGATGGCATTTCTAAACAGAATCATAGTTCTAATAAGAAAATTATTGTTTCTAATGTTGTGACTTTAGAACATAAAAAATCTTACAGTCTCAACAGAAAGAAAAATCATAGTAAGCTAAATACACCTGTTACCACTAACCCTCCAAGACCCAATATGAGTTGGGTACCTAAAGCTGCTTGATCTTTTCAGGTGTGCCTAAGGAGTGAGCTGAAAATGGAAATGTGGTACATGGACAGTGCTTGCTCTATGCATATGACTGGTGATAGAAAGAAATTCACCAAATTAGAAAAGAAAAAGGGAGGTACAGTAAGCTTTGGAGACAAACCAAAAGGTAAAATCGTTGGTATTGGTGTGGTAGGTTCTAATCCTACAATAGAAAATGTATGTTTAGTAGAAGGATTACATTATAATTTGTTAAGTATAAGTCAGATTTGTGATAAAAATAGAAGAGTGATCTTTGAACCCTCTTATTGTGAAGTTCAAAACATGCATGCCAACAAAACTTTATTTGTTGGAAAAAGTTTTGAGAATATATACCTGGTAGATCTCTCTGATATGCATAACCTAGATATATGCTTAGTTTATGTTGATAATTCTAGTTGGTTATGGCATAGAAGACTTGGACATGCAAGCATGCACCTTATTTCTAAATTGTCTAAGAAAGATCACATTTGTGATGCTTGTCAATTGGGCAAACAAACCAGAACATCTTTCAAATCTAAGGGCATGGTTTCTACTTCTAGACCTTCAGAGTTGCTACACCTTGATTTATTCGGACCTATTACTCCTTCTAGTCTTGGAGGAAAATTCTATGCATTTGTTACTGTAGATGATTATTCTAGATACACCTGGACACTCTTCCTTAGAAATAAGGATAAGTCATATGATATGTTTGTTCATCTTTGCAAGAGAACGCAAAATGAGAAAGGATACAACATCTCCGCAATTAGAAGTGATCATGGAGGAGAATTTGAAAATCAGAAATTCAATGCTTTTTGCAAAGAATCAGGAATCTTCCATAACTTCTCAACACCTAGAACACCTCAACAAAATGGAGTAGTGGAACGCAAGAATAGAACACTTCAAGAAATGGCCAGAACCATGCTGAGTGATTCTAAACTACCAAAGTATTTCTGGGTAAAAGCAGTAAACACTGCATGTTATATTCTAAACAAGGCTTTGGTAAGATCTAAAATTAAAAAGACTCCATATGAGCTATACAAAGGTAGAAAACCAAATATTGGTTATTTTCATATTTTTGGGTATAAATGTTTTATTCTAGATAACAAGAAAAATCATCTTGCTAAATTTGATGCTAAATCTTATGAAGTAATTTTTCTAGGATATTCTAGTAATAGTAAAGCATATAGAGTGTTTAATAAGAAAACTCTAGTTGTAGAAGAAACTATTCATGTTGTGTTTGATGAATCTGACTCTACTTCTAGAATTTTAAAAAATGATGATGTTGTATATTCTAATCAAGAAAAGTAGAATGAACAATCAGACCAACTAGAACAGCTAGAAAATAAGCAGAACGTTGATAATCAAGCTGAACCAGAAGATGAACATGAAGATCAGAATGCAACTGAAAGTCAAATGCCAGAAACAGAAAATGAAAATGCTCAATTACCAAAAGAATGGCGATTTTATAGGCATCATCCACAAGAGGATATCGAGGATAATCCTTCAGAAAGGATGATGACCAGAGCTCAATATAAGAGATATTTTGGTAATTTTGCTTTTGTTTCTCAATTAGAACCTAAAAATTTAGAAGATGCTCAAAATGATGAAAGTTGGATTCTTGCTATGCAAGAAGAACTAAATCAATTTGAGATAAACCAAGTTTGGAAACTTGTTTCTAGACCTAAAAACCATTCTGTTATTGGAACAAAATGGGTGTTTAGAAATAAGCTTGATGAACAAGGTAATGTTGTGAGAAACAAAGCAAGGTCAGTGGCTCAATGGTACAACCAAGACGAAGGCATCGATTTTGATGAGACCTTTGCCCCGGTTGCTATACTTGAGGCCATTAGAATGCTTTGTGCATTTGCATATTTTAAAAACTTCATGTTATATCAAATGGATGTAAAAAGTGCTTTTCTAAATGGTTTTCCAAATGAGAAGTGTATGTAGAACAACCACCTAGTTTTGAAGTCTATCATAAACCAAACCATGTTTACAAACTTACTAAAGCTCTTTTGGTTTGAAACAAGCTCCTAGAGCTTAGTATGAAAGATTAAGTAAGTTTTTATTAGAAAATAGTTTTTCTAAAGGAAAGGTTGATACAACACTATTTATTAAGAATAAAGTACATGATGTTCTAGTTGTACAAATCTATGTTGATGACATAATCTTTGGTTCTACTAATGACCTTCTTTATAAGGAATTTTCAAAGATTATGCAGGGTGAGTTCGAAATGAGCATGATGGGAGAATTAAACTTCTTCCTTAGACTTCAAATCAAACAATGTGAAAATGAAATTTTCATAAACCAAGGAAAATATACTAGAGAATTGTTGAAACGGTTCAAAATGGAAAATGCCAAGGTATGTAGTATACCAATGAGTCCATCCTCAAAATTAGAAAAAGATGAAAAAGGTAAGGATGTGGACATCAAATTGTTTAGAAGTATGATTGGTTCTTTACTATATCTAACGGTAAGAAGACCTGACATTCACTTTAGTGTTTGTTTATGTGCTAGATTTCAATCATATCCCAAAGAATCTCATTTAATTGTTGTAAAAAGAATTCTAAGATATCTTTGTGGAACCTCTAATCTGGGTCTGTGGTGTTCTAAAGGTGATGCATTTGATCTTGTTGGGTATAGTGATTCTAATTTTGCAGGAAGCAGAATAGATAGAAAAAGCATGTCTGGAACTTACTAGTTTCTAGGTAGTGCACTTGTATCATGGTTTAGTAAGAAATAGACATCAGTTGCTCTTTCTACTGCAGAAGCAGAATATATTGCTGCTAGAAGCTGTGTTGCACAAATTCTATGGATCAAGCAACAATTAGCAGACTACGGTCTGAAATTAGAAACAGTACCAATTAAGTGTGACAGCATAAGTGCCATCAATTTATCTAAGAATCCAGTCCAGCATTCTAGAACTCAGACATCACTTCATATGTGATCATGTTCAAAAAGGTGATATGGTGATTGAGTTCATTCCAATAGAAAAGCAATTGGCAGATATCTTTACTAAACCGTTGAATGAAAGCTAATTTTGCTTAATTAGAAGAGAGCTCGGTATGTTTGTTCTAAGCTCTTAACTTTAGAACTCTGTAAGTATATTCTAAACTTGCTTTCTATATTTGAAATTAAAAGAATTGATTTGTGTTATATATATTTTTTTTTGTATTCTATTCTGTGTGATTCTGAAAAATGTTTTTGTCTAAAAGAAATGCATATTGCTCTGATATGGCTTTCTAATGTCATTATCAAGTTCTCTCTTTAGACAAAATTCAAAAATAGTCATTTTTTTTTTGTGTGTGTTTGTTTTACTATGTTTTATGTCTTTACTTTATTTAAGTTTTGGCGGTATTATTTTTTTTTAAATTCCTTGCGTCGGTTTGAATTTCCCTAAAATTGTTTTTATTTCTTTTATTTTATTTTGTCTTGTTAACTTCTCTTTTAAGTGTTTCTCTCTTTCCTAAAGGTTATATTTTTCTCAACTTAATCGTTTTTGCTTCTCTATTAAAACTGCTTTGTCATCTCTTTTTCCCTTCTTGCAACGAAACCCTAAAATGCTTTTTTGCTTCAAACCCCTAACCATGGCCGGATCGAGTTCCACCTCTTCCTCCTAAGACTCCCTGACGGAACAAGAACTTCAACTTTTCAAGAGGTTATCAAAGAAGTATGAACAGAAAGAGTCGTAACAGAAGAAATCTATTGAGGAATCAAAGAAAGAAAAAGCGAAAACAGAAAAATCAAAGAAACAAGTTATTGGTTCTCACGGCAAAGGTAAATCTGTTCTTTCTCCATATTCTCTTATGCGCTCTTATGTAATAGACTGGAAGTTCTTTGGAAAGCACGAGTTCAACTTTAGGGAACTTTTTGAGTTCCAGGGATGGATTGATTTTTTATCCTTGAACAGACCTTGTTATGAGAATGTGGTTGAGTTTTATGGTTCTTTTAAAACCAGTGGGTCAGAATCAATTACTGTAAAAATTGAAGGAGAAATTAAGGCGTTGTCTTACGCTGACTTGAGCAAGATTTTCAATATACCAAATACTGGGTCTAGGGTAACGAAAATCAAAGATATTTCTAAGGTAAACAGATACAAAAAGGAAAAATTTATAAAGAAAATTGTGAAGAAAGCTTCTGCAGAAAAATAGGGTATAATTGAGTCCAAATTTAACTGACAGTATGAAGTGGCTGTATAAATTGATTGTGCACTATATTTATCCAAAGAGTGCTTTGCTCACTTATGTTAATCAGGTTGAGATGTGCATAATGTGGCACATAACTAAGAAACCACCCTTCAATCTGTATCACACTATCTTTGATAAAATGCAGAATAGCCCTAAGAAACTACCTTATGGCATGGTACTTACCCCTGTGTTTGAGTTTTTGAAAGTGAATTTAGATGATAACGAGGGTCACAATCAAAGCTGGACAGTGGGTCTTTCAAACTGAAAGATGAAGAAGGAGATGAGGAAAAAGAAAAAGAAATTGAAGAAAAGAAAGAAAAAGAAGAAGAAGCTGAGAAAAAGAAACGAAGAGAAGAAAAAGGGAAAGTTAAATTAGAGGAAGCATAGAAGAAAGAAAAGGAAGAGAAATTGGAAGAAGAAGAGAAGGAAGAAACAGAGGAAGAAAAGGAGACAGTGGCTGAGATTGAGACAGAATTTGAAAGGGAAATAGACGAAGAAAAAGAAAAGGTAGAAGTTAAGACTGAAGAGAAGAAGAATTCTGAAAAGATTGAGAAAGAAGAGACAGTAGAGATTGAGGATGCCAGTGATGCTGAGACAGAAAAATTGGAGTTAAGTGAAGAAGAAAAGGAAACTGAGGTTAAGACTGAGAAGGAATCTGAAGTTTTGTCAGCTCAAAGGAGTAGAGAAGTTATGTTGGGCAATATTGAAAAAGAGCTTATAGAAGAACATAATAAGGAGATTGATGAGGCAATAAAACAATGCAAAGTTGTGATTGAGCATAATCTATCCCTCATTGAATCCTTAGAAAGAATGAAAACTATTAATGAGAGAAGGCTAGCTACTATGAAAGTCAAGGGAAAACCCTACACTCCTGCCTCAGAAAAACCAAAGAGAGTAAAGCACACTGCTGGTAAACACAGAGTTCATGGAAGGAAGCCTCCTCTGCATCCCTCTGCTAAACATTCAGAAAGTTCTACTAAAACTGCTCCTACACAAAACCTCAGAAGTTCTAAGAGACTTAGAGTTGACTCCAAGCCCCTCTGATTTCTTTTACTTGATATATCTATGTTTTGAACAATTTTTTTTTTTTTTTTTTTTTTGTAGGTTGTGTTGTTTGAATTCTGTTTAAATTTTTTTTGTTATGTTTATTTGCTTGTTTTGCTCTAGTTTTACTAACCCTCTTGTATGATGACAAAAAGGGGGAGAACACAGGATACTCTAATGATTAAGCACTTATCTCAACTGCTAGTATGTGTTAATTTTAGTACTTATATCTAAATGCTTATCATGTTCTAATCTGTGTTATTTTGTTTATTACAGAAAATAGAATATGGGCTATATGTTTTATATGATAATCTGATTAGTTAGATTTTTAGAACTTAGTTATCTATTCTAACGTATGCTCTACAGGTTAGACTTAGGACTTATGTTCTATTTCTAATGTCAGTTTCTATTCTTATCTTGTTGCTCTGATCATATGCTCTGATTATTAGAACTTAGAATATATTTTTTTTAATTATATTTTATGTTTAATATCAGTTTCTAAAACTATTTTCTGCTCTAAAACCCCATAGATGTTTTACTGCACTTATTCAAGGGGAGCTTCATATATCTTCTAAACTTGCTTCATGATAGAATATGTTATGTTTAAAACTTATATCTTATTGACATGCATAAATTTAGGGGGAGCACATGTTTTTATGTTTGATAAATTTATTGGTTTTGTCATCATCAAAAAATGGGAGATTGTTGGCTCAAGGGTCAATTTGTTATCTCTAGATTTTGATGATTAAAACAAAATGAATAAATTTAAATTATATTATTTGTGCTAATATCATATTATGAAGATCTAAATATGGAAAATAAATAAGCAAGGCAAAATCCTACAAATCCAAGGATAAACAAATATCATGAAGACCATTGAAGATCTTAGTGGTTAGCTTTTTAGGATTTATTGCAGGATAGAGAGAATGTTCATTTATAAGCACAAAATTAATTTCTTCTCTTTTTATCAAAAGAATTTTAGAAAATATTTCTTTAAAAATTGAAAGCTTTTCGTTCCTTAATTCTTTTACCTAAAATGAAAGAGATTATGTCTCAATCATTTTGGTAACAAATCTCTTAGAAAAAGCTTTTCTTATTGTCAAAAATTATTTGCATAAAGATTCAAAATTTATTCACTTACCTAAATTAAAGAGACTTTGTCTCAATAAATTTTTGGTAATAGAATAAATCGAATAAGATTTTTATGCTCTTTATTTTCGGAAACAAATTTTTAAGGAAATCCAAAATCTTGTCTCTTATTTACTTACCTAAATGAAGAAAATTTTGTCTTAATCATTTTTGGTAAATGAATATCTCGAAAAAGATTTTTCAAATTCTTATTTTCGAAAATCTTATTTTTAAAGGAAAGTTTGATCTTCTCTTATTCTCTTAATAAAAAGAAAGAATATTGACTCAAAAGATTTGGTAATAAAGATTTTAGTATCTTCTAAAAATGGAAAGTCAATGTTCTGATTTGAAAAAGAGATTTCACTTTCTAAATACGGGATTCTCATCCCTCTCTATAAAAGGTGTCTTCTCTTTAAATGACGCAAGGGCTTTTGTTTTAAGAGTATACGTCCATTGATCAAATATTTTATCTCTCAAAACTTACTCTCGATCCCCCTTTATTTCTTTTCATCTTATTACTTCACGTTTTATCATTAAAAGAGAAACGAAATTTTATAACAACTTCTTTTGAAAAATAGTTCTGATCTCCAAAACGGTTTCCTAATCTTAAATATTGTTTTTCCTGTGCTTATATTTGCATTTCTGTCTATTTATTTAGATTCTGTAATTTTTTGTAGACGGGTTTTTATTTGAAAACATGTGTGTAATAGCTTAGGTGAAAAGCTATTGTGAAATAGGTTATCAAGCGACCTTCTCCGTGAGAGAGATTCTAATGTCTTGATTTGAGTTTCTATTCTTTGCCAAAAACAGAAAGGGTTGAAGTTAACTAGAACCTTGAAAATTCTAGTGCGACAAAGGGTAGATCTAGGAGTTGATCTATTGCCTTGTACTGTTGATTTGTCTCTTACCCTTGAAAAGAGATAACATAGTTGAGGATCTCAAGATGAGTCTTGGGGAGTGGATGTAGGCGAGTTAGTGCCGAACCACTATAAATCACTATGTTAATCCTTTTATTTTTTGAAGTTCTGCTTGATACTATTTTACTCACACTTCTGTTTATATTTTAGAAATGCCAAAGTTGTTAATGGTTTTGATGTTCTAAACTGGAATAAGCTTTATCTTTACTGAACATTAAAACTCTAGACTTCTGCATAGTGAATATACCAAGTTCTAAACTGTTCTTCTAATTTCAGTATATCTCACTATTTAGGTTTCTAATCATTTTTCTAATCTTGATTAAAGCTTTGTGAAGTAGTTCAGAATTTAATAACTATCTCTCACATCGTGTTTTATATTTATCTAAACTTTATGAGGAAGTTCTAAACATAATAGCTTTTCTTCATAAAGAAGTTTTGAAATTGAATAAGACATTGTGAAGCAGTTTTAATTGTTAGCTGCACTTTGCAAAGTCTTTCTATTCTCTGAATAGAGCATTGTGAGAAAGTTCTAATCACAATAACTTACTCTCACTAATGCATCAATTTTCCACTGCAACAGTATTCTGAGTTTTGATTTTAAAGTTAAATTTTTATTTTTAGAAAACCTAATTCACCCCCCTCTTGGGTTGTGCCATTCATATTTGGGACACACATGAGGTCGGGTATATCTCTTCAGTTAAGGATTTGTGTTTCGGTATGACCACAATTGGTGTTTAGGTTGACCACTGGATAGTGTTTAAGGATTGAATTCTGGTTGATATTTAGGGTTGACCACAGGATGGTGTTTAGGGATTGACCACTTATTGGTATTTAGGTCGACCACTTGATGGTCTTTAATGATTGACCATTAGTTGGTGTTTAGGGATGTGGTCCATAACATGAAATGCTTGAATGCATGGAAGCATGCTAAAATGGTTTCATGATTTTAGGGTGCATATAATCCTGGAGATTGGTTCTAGGGCCATTACATGCTTTAGGTGGATTAGGTTTAAGGGTCCCATCCGCTAAAGTTGGAATATACCTCATCATTTGACCATGTCGTATCAAATGGAATGATTGGTACGCCAAACCCTTTACCCTACCAAAAGGATCAGAGGTACGCAGGATTGGGTGAGCAACTTTCTCGACCCAAGGCAGCTCTAAGGAAGATTGCCCCAGGTGATAATAGCAACTCTGCTTGCTTAGTTCTAATGATGGGAAAGGATCTCAAATGATGCATCTAAATTTATGCAAAAGGCTATTTTTTATTAAACCCAAACCGGAGATTCAAAGCCTACTCGGTAGTCCTCTTACTATATTTTTTAGTTTTAAAAAATGTTAAAGTCCCCAACAAAGTCGCCAGTTGTGCGTCCCTAGCCGAGCGCCGAGGGAGAGATCCAAAGGATGGAATCTAACCAATCAGGCCCATTGGTCGGTTCTTCACGGAACTGGTAGCAACTCCTTATAGTTCCTTTTTTGTTTATTATGGCTCCGTTTAGCGTTTAGGTGTGTCAGATTGGTTCTTTGAAACACTTTGATGGTGTGTGATGTATTAGAGTCACTACCTTAATTTGTTTTTATTTTCGGGGTAAAGATTAAGGACAAAAACCCCGTGACTGATTCCATTTTTGTTTGCCTTTTAGGATAAAAGCACTAGCCTCGAATCATTGGGTTCGGGGACTAGGTTTTTAGCTTCTTTAGTATGAATCTCATGGCTTGGGATTTAATCAAGAAATCAAAATAATGTTTTGCATAAATGTCAGTTTATCGATGCACGATCATACTTATAATGCATGGTAGTTATAGACAAACATTAAAAGAATAATAATAATAATAATAATAATAATAATAAGGTGTAATTCGGAGGGAAGCCCAACTCTAGCCTCATTTATCGAGGATCCTAGGTCATGCGACACATTTCCTTAAATCTCGATCGGTCTATTCGATAAGGGCCGCTACCTAGGCTGAAATCCATAGGTATGCCTTCGTACCTAATTTAAATGAGGATCAGGGTGTATGAAGTCTTACTATCGATTAGGATGGTAGGGTTTTGAAGGGGCCATTCATGGAGTGGGCTTATATGGTGCCAGAAGGACTGAACTTTGTTTGAAAACTAATTTTATATTGGGTGTAGGATGGATCAAGTTTAAAGCATTTTGAATGCCGCGAGCGAGCTGGACAGTTATAAAGTGTTGGACGGACCGGACTTAATTGCCAAATATTTGAGTTTGAGCAACTAGACCCTAGGATGAGGGGTTTGAAGGTCGGAGGGGGCGCATGCGTGCAACTTCGTTACTCCACATTGAAAAACGACTAAAGAGGTCGAGTCTTACTCCAGAATGCTTAAGTAGGGTACGAGGACCTGAATAAGTCTTATAATATTATATTATATTTAACTTTGGTCTAAGGAAGATCAAAGTGTGAGTGAAAGTCAAAATGATCAACTTTTGCGAATCAAATGGGGCTTTGGCTCAACTAAGAAAGAAGGGCAAAGTCGAACTTTATAGCCTTAAAATCGTTCACAAAGGGAGTGTCGTTGATGCTTGAGAAGTGCTCAATCAAGCAACAAGAGGTGCTTAAAATGAGGGGAAAAAGCGATGTTTACAGGGTGAGTTAGAGCTAGTGGGTAGCGAGCATGTCAACATCGGTACCATTGATGGCTGCACGGCAGGCTTTGTCGGTATTGGCTGGTAGGTGATCAGTACCGAGCCTGGGCAGCTCAGTAATAATCAGGATAAATTACTGTCTTGCCCTTTTGGCCTGATTTTCTAATTTTAGATTTTTGGGGTCCATTTGAGGCTCAAACGATGTCCGATCGAGCTTGTTCTCACGTCGTTCCTTAATTTATCTAGATTACAATAAATTATTGAGAGATTGAAGCAATCACTATTGACAATATAAAAAAGGTAAAAATAGAAAATATAATATAACAAGTATTAAGAAATATAGTTTTTTTCTCAGATAATTGATAAATTTAGTATTTAAACTTTTGATTTTTTTTATCAATTTAGTGTATGAATGGAAATCTTTGGAATGAGTGTTTCATTTTTTTAAAAAAAACAATGTCAATTAGTGATGTGGTCGCCGGAATTAGGCATGGCCACCGGTTCGGTTCTAACCGGAACCGAACCGTACTGTAGACGAACCGAAACCGGCGGTTCAAAATTTTGAACCGGCGGTTCAAAATTTTGAACCGGAACCGACGGTTCAAGGGCCGGTTAAGGTTCATGTGAATGTTAAAAAATGAACCTGAACCGGCCCGAAACCGGCGGTTAACCGTCGGTTCCGGTCCGGTTCGAACCGGATTCACATATAAAATTATTTATGAAAAAAAACATCATCATTTTAATTTTAAAAAAAAGAAAACATCATCATTCACCTTTTTTTGTTTTTTTAACATCATCAACGTTTAAATTTTTTTTACAAATACCTTTTGACCTATGTAATCATCATCATGAATATAATATACATTAAATTCACACAACGTTAAACTTAAAGTTCAAACAAAGTTCAAAAGGCTATAATTATTTTATTATAATTTAATTATTTATTTATTTATTATAATTTACTAAATTATCCAAAAATATAATTGTTTTTTTTTGTTGTAAGGGACAATTTGAGAAACTACATAAATGAAAAATATGTATAAATATGATGAGTTGATTATTTTTTTTTTCACAACCAATTATATTCTATCTCTCCTCTTCTTAATATTACTTTATTTTCATACATCCAAGTCTAAATTCTATTAAATTCATATTTCATTTATTCATTTTTTTTCCATAATTCCATTTAAAATTATGGCACACAATTCACAAATCTCCAAGGGAAAGCGAGTTGCTCAAAGCGTGGAAGAAATTGATTCAAATGATCCATTGTTTGATTTTTCACCACAAGAAGCAATATCTCCTAATATTTCAATAGGTAAACCACCAAAATCAGATATTTTCAAAGAAGCACTTTGCAAAAATTATTCAAGATAATGGAGAAATCAATGCGGTTCGATGTAATTATTGCAAAAAAGAATATGCATTCAAGCTTGGAGGAGGATATGGCACTCTCAGTAGGCATTTAAAATCACATCATCCAAGTGAGGTAGGAATGGATGTAACTCAAACTCAATTATCGTCATTAAGGTATGGTGATCCTAACACTCCTCTATTTAAATATAGTGATGAAACTAATAAAATTGAAATGGCTAAAATGGTTTGTATGGAACGATTATCTTTTTCATTTGGTGAAAAAATTGGATTTAATAACTATTGTAAAAAAGCATTAAATCCTTTAGCAAAAAAGATACCTAGGAATACACTTAAAAGGACTATTTTATCTATTTATTTAAAAGAAAAAGAAATTTTAAAAAATTTATTTGCAAATTTTAATGGTCAAATTGCCATTTGTTGTGATATTTGGTGTGATGCTTGGCAAACTCATTCTTATATGGGTGTTACATCCCATTGGATTGATAATGAATGGAAACTTGAAAAAAGAATTATTGCACTTAGAGTTTTTGATGACTCTCACACCGTGCATAATATTTTTACCATGTTAAATATTATTTTAGAAGAATATGGTTTGACTAAAAAAATTTTTACAATTGGTTTTGATAATGACAGTGCAAATACCGCATCAATAAATGAATTAAAAACTCTTTGTCAACCTAAATTTGGTGGACAGTTTTTTCACACTAGATGTGCATGTCATATTTTAAATTTATGTGTTCAAGATGCATTAACAACATTAAATGTATTTTTACGTCCAATAAAAAATGCTTTAAATCATTTATGGACACATGGATATGTTAGAAAAGAATTTTAAAATTTTTGTCACTCTATGGGAAAAAAATATAAAAAATTTTCAAGAGATATTTCTACAAGGTGGAATTCAACTTATAAAATGTTAAATGAGTCTTATGAATATAAAGATATTCTTTCTTCATTTATGCAATTGCATGCATCACATTTTCAACTTTATCCAACCAATTGGACTATTTGTAAAAAAATATTAGATATTTTGCAAGTTTTTGAAAATTGTACGAGAATTTTTAGTGGTGTTTATTATCCTACCTCCCATTTATTTCCATTTCATTGTTTGGCCATAAGTAGTGCCATAATTGAAAATGAAAATGATGATGATTTACGAGAATGTATATTCATGATGAAAACTAAATGGTTAAAATATTATAATGAAATTCTGAATTTAAATTTAGTTGCATTTTTTCTTTGTCCTAGATTTAAATTAATTGCATTACAAGAATTTTTTCGTCTTTATTATAAATCTTTTAATATTGAGGCAGATTATTTTTCTCTTACTAATAATGTTTTAAAGTATATCCGTCAATTGTATGATGAGTATTCTAAATTAGTATCTCCCCTTCCTCAAGTATCAGATTCACAAACTACACAATCCACTAAATTTCATTCTACACAATTTACCTTCATGCAAAATGTTTCAAAAAAATCAAGGGAGGGTCCACATTCATACACAGAAATTGAGACATATATTAGCACAGATTTTGAGTTTTTAGGTGATGTTGCGAATGAAGACCCAACAAAATTTGATATTTTGGGTTGGTGGAAAAAGCATGCAAATCGCTTTCCAGTCTTAGCTTCAATTGCAAAAGATATTCTTGCTTGTCCAATTTCTACTGTTGCAGTGGAACAAGCTTTTAGTGTGGGTGGACAAATTTTAGATCCAACACGATCAAGATTATCGCCAAATAATGTGGAAATGCAAGAGTGTGTTGACGATTGGACTAGAGCGGCGTTGAGAACTCAAGACCAGCAAAATTCAAGCGATGATGATGATTCGGACTCATTAACGGAGACTAGTGGCACCGATGACTAAAATTAATTGTAATAATTAAGAGGTTATTTTCCAATGTAACAAAAAAAAAAAAAAAAGAACTATATAGGCTTTGATTTTCTATATCAGTGAGTTAGCAAAATTTGTAAATTTAATATAATAATAGTTCTAAATTAATAGAAGTTTTTGTTTTAAAATTTTATAATAATTTATTTAGTTAATAAAATTTAAACATTTTAAAATTATTATTTATTCATGAATTCGAAATCAAAATTTTATTATTTTTTAAAAATTTGCGTAATGCCGGAACCGAATCGGAACCGTAATTTGAACCGTCGGTTCGCCGGAACCGTGCTGAACCGTGCCGGAACCGGAACCGGACCGAAACCGGAGGTTCAAGGGCCGGTTCCGGTTCAAAATTTTAAACTTCTCGAACCGGCGGTTCAATGAACCGAAACCGTCGGTTCATTGAACCCGCCATGCCTAGCCGGAATCATGATACAGCAAGTAGTGGATCCCATAAATGTGCACTCAGCATCCTATGTAGACTGATAGCACACTGCTGAGTTAGAAAACATTTAAGTTTACATGACAAAAGCAAAGAAAAGAAAAATATGCCCTTATTTTTTGTTCTCACCTAAACTACATTCCAAGTTGAATACGTATATCTCTCCCTCTCTCTTTCTATATCTTTCAATCTTATCTCCGTTTTTCACTTCCCTACAAAATGCAATCAAAGACCTGCGAATTGTGATCTTCTGTTTGTTTTCATGGCTACCATACTTAAGTCTTTCACCGTTCCTTGCTCCCCTGCTTTGCCTAAACCTATAATTTTTTTTCCTTTTGTTATTGCTTTTTCGATCTCTTCTATTAACTGAAATCGACCATGTGCTTACCCAAAGCTAGAGATCTCAAATTTAGTTTCAAATCCTCCATGACTCACACTTTTGAATCAGCAACTCAGATTCTGGATCGTTCTAGACTCATTGTGGCGCAAGAATTGTGTGAGACACAAAACGCTATTGTTGAAGGTTGAAGGTAGATTCAAATTTTGATTTTTTTTTCTTTAAATTATTTTTAAAATATTTTATCTTATTTTTATAAGTTAATTTATTTGGGATGTTTTCATTACAATGAGCAGAGGAGTTATGTTTTTAAGTGGAAAAGTGATATAAGTATTGATAGGAACTTTATTACAATTGCTAGATAAAGTTTATTTAAGCATTTTATAATTGAGCAATTACCATGATGATTAAGACTGTGTTGTAACTTAAATTAATACTAATATTAACAATTATGTGTTCAATGTTCTCTAATAAGTTCTATTAGAGTTGTTAAATTTTATATGAGTTTATTTATATTTTTAAACTATAGGTAAGTTTACAAGATTGCATATAAATTGAAAGAGATGGTTTGGTTTCTCACATCATTTTGTGTATATATATATAAAGGAGAATATGGCTATTCTCGTATTGCTTATGTGTTATCTTCAATATTATAAAGAAATCAATATTGCCTAATTATTATTCCTCTCATCTTCTTAAATTTGTAAAATTACTCTAATATTGTTAGGTATTTTAATGAAATTAATTAATGATAGATTATGCATTAAGCATATGTGAATGTCTTCCTTTTTACTTTTTTATCTTTCATTTTCTAATGAAAAATTATTTTTTTTTCTTGAAACTTATTTAATTAAATCGATGACGATTTGTGGATGAATTTAAAAAATTTTGTTTATCATGTTTCAAATTTATAATAGATAAATATAAATATAAATCGGTTTATATGCATAGTAAAATTCATTAAATCTACATATTTAAGGAGCTTTAAAATTGAAAGGATAAAAATATGCATAAATTTATAGCTTCCCTTATCAAACATTCTCTTTGATTTATAACTTTTTTATGAATTTAACTTTCATGCATTTTAATCACGAAATATGCCTTTATGCGGCTATTGGTATTTCTTATATTAAAAATTACAATAAGGTGCCTTTAAGATATATATATCACTAAAATTAAAATTCAAAAATAGAAAAATACACCTTTATCAAATTAAAATTTGAAACTTTTTCCTCTTTTTATGTTCTATTTACAAATTGGAATCTATAAATATTTTAATTTATAATTTTTCTACTCATAATTTTCCTGCATTTCATTTTTTTATATCTATATGAATTATGTCTTGCTTGAGTATTTGAAACTCTTTTATTTCTCCCATCCATTTTTCTCCTCATTCTCTTTCCTTTCTCTATCACGTCTTTTACCTCACATCGATTCTCAAATTTAATTCTTTTTCTGAATAATTCAAAGCATATATAAAATTTTTTATTGTATATTATATTGTATTAAATTACTATGTTTTCCGCATTGTTTGAAATCTTTAGTATAAATATATACAATGTTAAATTATTAGTTATTAAAATAGTCCTTTTTATTATTATTGTATTTGTTTTAAAAATGATGGTTATTATTAATTATATTATTTGTATTCGTATTTTCTTATTGCATCTATTTTATAATTCAAATAAAAAAAATAAAGATTACACATTCGCTTGAATTGTGAGGTACCGTCTAGTTTATTCAAAAGCAAAGAATAAACTGAAATGAATTATATTTAGTAAAGAATGCAAAGACAACGACCATGAAACTGATATGAATATATCAAGCCTCTTAGGCCGATTCAGCCGACATTAAATTTATATTACTCAAATAGTGCTTAAGTGAGCTTATTTATCAGAAGTTGAGATACTAAATTTATCATTTATCCTTTTTTTTTTTAAACACAATAAATATTTGAAAACAGAGAGAATAACGATTATTTATTTATTTAATAATAATGACCAAATCTAATTGAATTCAATTTAAATATTTGAAGAATTCATTTTAGTGGAAATCAAACTTTCGAAATCAAACTTGAAAATGAAAATTCAACTAAAATTAAGTTTCAAAACTCAAGTTTTTCACTAGAATTAAGATTGAGTTCAACATATTATTCTGCTCATATGGATTACACAAAAATTAAAAAAAGAAAAAGAAAAACACTTATTTTCTTTTTTCTGGGTGTTAGTTTTTGTGTAAGGGAAAGAGAGGACCGTAGATCATGTATGCTTGTCAAAACACTAATCATATCATCTAATCCCACAATGAATCCAATAATGAATGGTTGTTTGTTTTTAAAGTAGTAGTACATTAAACCAATAATCACAATTATTAAAATAATAATCAGACATATCGTATCCCTAAACAAGAAGAAGACAAATCTTTATGCCTTAATCTTAACCACAACATCATCCCAATAATCCAATGATGATCTAATTACCCACTTAATTGTTAATTATTTCTTAATTAACTTGTATTCAACAATTATTCCCTCCTAACCCCCCTCCTTCAGATAAAACGCATTTAACGACACACCTGAACGGACAATCTAACTACCATTACAAACACACCTCACATTTCCCTCTCACTCTCTCTCTCTCTCTCTGTTGAAAAGTAATCAACCTTTACAATTTATTTTCTCTCACTTTCTCTCTTTCCAAACAGAACCACTCTTTTCTTTATTTTCTTTCTCTGACATATCTCTTGCTAATCGTACTTCTCTTGTCCTTGTTTACGAGATTTGTCTCTTTTCTCTCGAAAGCACTTTAACCTTTCGATTCTTATTTCCCTCTCTTCGATCATGCTTCAAAGCTTAGTTCCTCAATCGCCAATAAATTCCACCCCTACCACTACCAATTCTACTTCCTCCATGAAGACAAAGCGCGTCGATAGAGACGCCTCAGGCGATGATCCTTCCTCCAAGCGACCTAATTTTTCCAGCGAAGCTACTGTCTCTGGCGATAAAACCACTGCTGAGGAAGATTCTACAGAGACTACAGGTCTTAGGCTTCTTGGCCTCTTGCTACAATGCGCCGAGTGCGTCGCCATGGACAACCTTGACGACGCCACCGATCTCCTCCCAGAGATCTCGGAACTCTCATCTCCATTCGGATCGTCTCCTGAGCGCGTCGGTGCTTACTTCGCTCACGCGCTTCAGGCGCGTGTGGTTAGCTCCTGCTTAGGTACTTATTCACCTCTAACATCCAAATCGTTAACTCTAACTCAGTCTCAAAAAATCTACAACGCTTTTCAGTCCTACAATTCTATCAGTCCATTAATCAAGTTCTCTCACTTCACTGCCAACCAAGCAATCTTCCAAGCATTGGACGGTGAGGATTGTGTCCACGTTATCGATCTCGATATTATGCAAGGTCTTCAATGGCCAGGGCTTTTCCACATACTCGCTTCAAGGTCTAAGAAGATCCGATCCATGAGAATAACCGGGTTCGGATCTTCCTCCGAGTTGCTCGAGTCAACTGGTAGAAGACTCGCCGATTTCGCCAGCTCACTCGGTCTGCCTTTCGAGTTCCATCCTGTGGAAGGCAAAATTGGAAACGTAACGGATGTCAGTCAACTCGGGGTTAGATCAAGAGAAGCGGTAGTGGTTCACTGGATGCATCACTGTCTTTACGATATAACAGGAAGTGATTTAGGGACGTTGAGATTGTTGACTTTGTTGAGGCCCAAATTGATCACGACCGTTGAACAAGACCTAAGCCATGGGGGCAATTTTCTAGGGAGGTTCGTGGAGGCCTTGCATTATTATAGTGCTTTATTTGATGCATTAGGGGATGGATTAGGTGCTGATAGTGTAGAGAGACATACGGTGGAGCAGCAGTTGTTTGGATGCGAGATTAGGAACATTGTGGCCGTAGGTGGGCCCAAGAGAACAGGTGAGGTGAAAGTAGAGAGATGGGGAGATGAGTTGAAACGGGTCGGGTTCCAACCTGTATCTCTTGGGGGAAACCCGGCTACTCAAGCTAGCTTGCTACTAAGTATGTTCCCTTGGAAAGGATATACTTTGGTTGAAGAGGAAAATGGTTGCTTGAAGTTGGGATGGAAAGATTTGTCTGTGTTGACTGCATCTGCTTGGCGGCCGTTGGATTAGATTACTTTTATCAAAAAAATGGATTGATGAAAACGATGAGATCAATCATTGGTGTAATCGAGTTTGCACGTTGATAGGGGGGGAAGAAGACAAGAAGTGCTGAGTCAATTATTAAATGGCGTTGATAGTCTTGAAGAAAAATCAGATATTTGTAATAAAAAAATTGAAAGAAATGGTAATGCCATTGTTTAGAATTTTTATTCTTAACAATTTCTTTTTCCCATTCCTTTAAAATTTCCTATGTATTCAAAAGATTTTTTTTTTCTTTCTTGATTATTAGGTGACGAAGTAGGTTTTTTTTTTTTTTTTTTTTTTTTTTTTTTTTTTTTTCACTTTTATGTAATTCTTTGAAAAGGAAAAGTCTTTTTTTTCTTTTATTTTCAAGAAGTAAAGTTCTTCAATCCCATTAGTGTGGAAATAGTTATTTAAGCATGTAAATGTTGACTTTTTTTTTTTTTTTTTTTTTTTTTGTAGGCATGAAATTGCTTAATTCAGTTGGATATACGAGATGCATGTTGTTCATGCTTTCATGAAAGGTTTGTCTAATGACAAAAAGTTATCCTGATCCTGTGAAATACAACGCAGAGGATGTGCTCACAATTACTCAATCCATTCACTTTTAAGCGCTACAATTTAAATGACACAATAATAAAAAAAATATATTAACCTTAATTCTAAAAAAGAAAAGCTTTAATTCATCAAGGAAAAATTATAATTTTGTCCCTATAATCTGCAATACTTAATAAATTTGTCTTTATATTTTGAAAAATACACTGTGATAATCCCTAATGTTTTCCCGTTACATGGTTTTATCCTTCCATCTATTTTATTCCATTTTAGCCGTTAAAAACATTGGAAAATGCAATATTGGCCATCAGTACAAAAGCTTTCTAATTTAGGGAAAATAAAGGTTTAGGAGGGAAGGAAGAATTGATTTCTCACTTCAATTCCCATTAAGCAATCTCAAACCCTAATCATCCCCATTTCAATCGAAAAACGTAGTTAAGTAGAACCATATAATTCGATTTAGTTGGAGTAAATCATGGAGGTGTTGCTTTAAACGCTAATATTTGATACGTAAGTCATGATACATAAAGTTCTAATAAGATATAATCTCCAATATTTCAAATTTACATATCATATTTGATACGTAAACTAAAACATGATAAGTTATATTACCAACATGAAAGTCTTTAGCTCTGAAGCTGATCTAAAATTCAAACAGCACAATCTACATGTGATAAATATCAATTCGCAGAGTATAAAATTCAATGGTGCTCTACAATCTCAAGCATCCAATGTTGCAAGGACAACATGTAATCATAGACAAAATCATATAATCATTGAAGGTACTAATCATGCCTAAACAAATATTTCACTTGTAATCATATTAACCATGTTAAATCATAAGTTCTCATATTCAAGTCATATATCATCATTTAAAGTATGAATACATATTTGGAAGCCAAAAGCATAAGGTATTAACTTGTAAAAGCACATAACACATAAATAGTATGAATCTAAGTGTATAAATTAAAAGCATAAGGCATAAGCTTACAAATGCATTTATTTCATAAATACATCTTATTAAGTCCTTTTTTTCATTTTCAATTTGTGGGGCTCATACACTTAGTAAAATTAGAAACAAATGAGATTTACAAAATCAGAAGGCTATAAAAGCCAAATAGAAATAGAGGGCTTTAAAAGCGAATCAAAAACAGATATTGCACGTCCATTTATACAAAGAGCACCAACATGTTATCCATGTGATCATAGCTATATCCAGACAATCAAAGTGGCATAATTATGATGAGCATGCTCAAAAATATAATAATCTTAATCAAGCATCTCATTCCTATCAAGTATAATAAGAGCCCGAAAACATACTTTGTTTCTTTAAGTTACATGGTTACTTATAAACTTTACTTTCATTAATAAACACATTTCCACAAAGGTGTCTCAGCTTTCAATTAAAGCCATAAGGCACATAAACTTTGACACTTTTCAAGACATAGGAGAGAAAATATAGCATAAAGGTTTTATCATAAAAGCCACACTTTTCTCCTTTAATTCAATTAAAACATCAATTTTACACTTAGAAGCATAATTAAACTCTAAGCATGCATATACTTGAGCAATTACTCAAAGTCATAGCATTTTCAAGTCATAAGAAGTTTCAAGTCACATATGTCATTTTTAATAACCAAGCTTCCTTTTTCTTATTCAACTCAGTCAAAATACTCATCATGCTCAAAGAAATATGTTTACACTTAAAGCTTACATCAATTCATAGACTTTCCTAAAATTCCCTATGGTTCAAGTCATGGGAAAATTTGTCATTTCTTATGATTTTAAAAAGATATCAATGCCATGTTGTAAATACATTCTAAGCATCATTAGAGAATAAGAATTGTCATTTAAAGGCTAGGAATTTACAAAGCTATCGTTTCCTCTATGGTTTAGCCAAGTGAGGTTCCACACTAAAAGTAACATTGTTAACTCTCAATTTTTACCCTTATGATCGATGATGAAAATCCTTAAAATCTCTAATTAATTTACAGTTGATAATTTTTCGGATTATTCATTTTTATAATTTTCTTAGATAAAAAATATAGCGGGTTTTTGTGAGGTAAATTGGAGTACTTATAGAATTGAAATCTTGGGCTTAAAATTTATTTTAAAGTGTTAGCTTGAAATTAATTAGAGGTTAGTTCAATATTATCTCAAAATTAATTAAAGTTTAGTTTAATTTAAATATTAGCCTAAGTTATGAGCCCATAGTTAGCCCAAAATAAAGAGAAATCCTAGAAACACTAAGAGTTAACACATTAAAAAGGAGAGGAGAAGAGGTTAAAAGGCAAGGGTGGTATAAATAAAAAGGTAGGTAGGAAAAAAGAGAAAGGACGTAAAAGTTAGAGGAGGAAAAAAAAAAAAAAAAAAAAAAGCGAGATTAACATGAAAAAAAGAGAGAGGCAGAAATGGAGAAAAGAAAAAACGCTGCAAAGGAAAGAAGAAGACAACAAAAAGGAAAAAAAAAAAAAGAAGCAAGAATCAATTCAAGAATCGATGAAAAAATATGAATAACATCAGAAACTAAGAGCATCAAACCATCTTACCGTTTATATGCTTTGATTTATAACAATAAGAGAAAGTACCTAGTAAGTGTTTAGATTATGAGTTCTAAAACTAAAAAATCTAATATAAACCAAATGTATTTGATTTTCTTAAATAGTTTTGAAACAGTTCATTGTTTTGGTTTTATTTTTTCGGTTTAAATCTGATTTTTATTGAAGTAATTGCTTAAGCATGATTTTATGTTAAAAAAAATGAACCTGAGATATTTTAATTAATTGGGTAGTAATATGAATGAGGAACATGTTGTTTTGTGGCTTAGTTGAACAATCTGTGTGCTTAAAAATGTTGAAACTATATTTTTTTTATATCAGATACAGATTGATACGTAAGAGACTTAGCACCTATTGTTAAGCCTTGCGTATTTGTAATAAGCCTTTACGCACCAGTCATCTATTCGTTTGTCAAAGATAGATTGATGTGTAAAAAGCTTACGCACCTATTATTAAGCTTGACGTACTAGTAGCAAGTCTTTACGCACCCATTGATCAAAGACAGCTTAACAATTAATGGTTTTGATTGTTCAATTTTTTTTTGTTTTATTCATTTTGTTTTATTATATTTCTTTTATTTGTCTTAATTATGACCTTCCAGATTTATTTATTTATTTTATTTTTATAATTTATATAATTTTCTTTGATTTTTAATGTTGTTTTAGCTAAGTAAAAATAAGTTTCATTTAACTAGTATTAACTTTTTTCTTGCATCATAATTTAAATTATTATTCTTTTTTTCTTATTTTTGTAATTATAATTAATTATCTAAGATTTTATTATCTAGTTGGTTATTGCATTTATTTATTAGATGAATGGTTAAGGGTATATGATATATTTATTAGATGAATGGTTGAGATTGTTTGATTAAATTATTTATTTATTTACTTATTATTTATGGGAATGTAATTAATTAGTTGTAGGTTATTTATTTATTTCTTGAAAGGAGATGTAATTAATTATTTCTAGGATTATTTTTTTCGGGATACAATTCTTTTCTCCTCCCTCCATTTTCTGTATCTTTAATTATTTGTTGTGGTTGTTGAGGACGTCCTGGTTTTCCAAAAAGATTGAATATGGAAAGAACTGAACCGAATAAGCTTGATTGATTTTATTCATCAAAATGGTTTTCCTTTATTAAACCTGTTTAATTGATTTTACTTTGGTAAGAGTTTTATCTTGGAGTTGCCACTCTTATTAGAGAAAATTCTCAAATTAGTCGATTCTTTAGAATCAACTAACCGGGTTTTAAACTAGAGACGGGTTCGAGAGTTAGGTACAAAATGAGAAGGTGTTAGACACCCATTTCGCCCGGTTAAACCGGCCTCCTCGTTGCCATTAATTCATAACAATTAATAATGAAATTAACTTTTAATTGAGATGTAAAATGATTTTTATGCAATTTTTAGAAAACTATGTCATTCACACAAATTATTATAAGCATAGTAGACATAAAATATAAAACATATACAAAGAAGGAGGGAAGAGAAAAGAGTTACAAACCATCCTAATTATACACAATCTACCCTCATCCCTCCAAATTTTCTAAACCCAATTTAATATTACAAACAAGCAATAATAGGAATCTTTATGGACTCTTTACATTTTGCAATAATACAACATTAAAGTATAATAAGAATAAAACATTCATAATCAACACAAACACAAAATGGACATTATTTCTCAGAATCATAGAATCATAAAACCCAACCAACAATCATTCATTCATTCACATAATGGAAATATGATGCATGTTCATAATACAAGAGTAATGAATAAAAGAGTTCGTACAATAATGAGCATTAGGCAATGAATTTAAAGGCATAAAATTAAAGGGCAGAATAATAAAGTGCTTCTAAATTAAAGAATAGTAATTAAAGTGTAGGAATTTAAATGATTATATGAGATTTAAATTCATGATCTTGATGTTTATCTTTGAAAGGTGAGAAAATACATCAATCATTATCCTCAATCTCATTTTTATTGCTTATTCAATCCATACATGAACCACATAAATTGAGCATTAGTTTCATTGCTAGAGATAAATTAGACTAATATTAAAAAGGGAAAGCTTAACTCGTATGGTACACCAGAGTGACCTTACATCTATTATTAGTCATCAACCTTGAGAGAAGAGTTGACTAACCTAAGAACACTATCCCCTTCAGAAAATATATCACTGGGGCTTAAATTGCCGCGGCCTGCTTTTGAATGGTAATATGATCAATCTATCATCAGAATACTCAAGAAAGAAATAAAAAGAAATCAAACCTTACTTTCTGGCATTTAATTTCTTTAATTCTGCTATTTACTTTCTTTCATTTAATTTCCTTTATTTATAGCCTTTAATTTACCATAATTAAATTTCTACCCTCTAATATTATCTACTTTAATTTTCAGTCTTCACTGTAATTGAATTCTTATCAGCTTAATTCATGTCTTTTTAATTTTATGCTTACTTCACCAACTAATCGATTTAGCCTGATAATTTAGTATTCAAAAGAACCTAGTACTCGATCCTTCCAATTCCTATGGAATTGATATTTTTCTACACTACTTGTATGACCTGTTAATACTTGCGGTATAATCACTGTATAGCCGAGTGTTTAACAACTATCACCATACGAAAAGAGATAATCTTGATTGAACTCTACTCTTTTGTGTGAATGTGAATTTATAAGAAAATATATATTTTAAGCGTACAAGGAAGAATCAATTAAGAATTATCCAAGAAATGTTAATACAGAGTCTACATTTCTAGTAAATTAATTCATTTAAGGAATAGTGGGATAATAATTAATATATAATTAATATTCTTTTAAAGTCTCATATTTGACTATATGCACTGATTTTCCACAAAAAAGGGTTGAACTTTAACAGTTTTGGTAGTCTAAAAGGAAGTGATAAAACAATTGTGGACACTCTTGATGAGACTACTTATGCAAGTATGAAACTCGGAGGTCGCTTTCTATCGATTTAATGGTGAAATCCTAGAGTCGTTGCTAAGAAGGACAGAGCACAAGACCTATCTTGAATGTGCCACTGTTGCAGAACAAGGACTCATGTATACTATTGGACATGAATTTTACATTCAGTTTAAGCCAACCATATCTTTAGTTATGTGTTACACAAAATACTCAAATAATATTCTCTTATTATTTTATTTTATTTTATTTATTTTTGCATGTTATTATTATTAAATAATAAGTAGGGAATTGTTATATATATAATAATAATAATAATAATAATAATAATAATAATTCATAGTAATTTTATAATTGCACATGTATAGACCTTTTATAAGAGGGCATTATTATGAAAGGGTATCGGAGTTAGCTATTGACCAAGAGGTATGTATATACAAATCTTATGTGAAAATGTTCAATATTGGTTATAGCCATTGAGTTTTATTGTATAAGTAGACAATACTACAATTGGTTTTATGACTTTTCACTTTTTCTTTTTCTTATCTTTATTATATTACTTTATATTTTTCTATCTTTTGGGTTGACTTCTTGTGGTGGAAGGACTTAAAAAGGGCAATTTTAATTTCTTATTTAGGTATTATATTGAAATTTTTAATTAACTATTTGCACTTAGTGGGAAAATTACTATCCTAAAAATAGTTATTCCCTAAAAATAATTCTCTAATTTTTTTTTTCCAAATATTTTCCACATCTTTTCTTCATAATATATTTTTCTTCACTTATATTATTTATTTGCTAAAATTCTAGGATATCAATTTGTTAATTAATAAAATTGTCATTTTCTTCTAAAAAAAATTTACCAGAATCAACTTTAAACCCATAAAAACAAAAAGTCATTATTGCATATAATTAATTCATCCTAATTTTGTATCGAAAATCTATTATTGTCATAGCAATACCAAAATAATAATAATTTAATCTTTAAAACTCTAAAAATTCAAAATGACTACATGTAAATAAGTAAAAAAAGAAAAGAAATATTGTATAGAAGTTGGAAATTGCATTTATTACATAAACATATGTGAAAAAACAGGAAACCCATATGAATAACATCCCTAGCTAAACTTCAAACATGAACATATGCGCAACAATATGCAATTTCAAAACTCCTAATTAAGCCACATTAATTTTTCACTGAGACTGAGTTGGAGGATTTCCTGGTGGATTGTTTTCCGTATTTTTCGGTACTGGAGCATCACAAGGCTCGATGTCCATTTCACTAACATCGCCAATAACTTGTTGACAATAAGGGCATTTTGATTCCATCTCTGTTTTGAAGTACTCGACTCCGCAGGTTGAATGGAGGAAATGTTTGCATGGCAAGATGTAATGCACTGTTTGACCAACACTGAACAGCTCCAAACATATACAACATGAACTTGATTCACCAAGAAGCCTCCTTACATCTTCAGATGCAGTTTGATTAAACTCATTGAACTTTCGTAAATCTTCCTCATTCAAACGAACAGGACCTGAAATTAATGATCAAGTTAATTAATTAATTAATTAAGGAACTGCAAGCCAATACGATAAAAGAAGGATATCTGACTCTTGCCAGCCATCTCAACAAGATGGGATTTGTGACCGTGGATCTTCTCAATAGCTAGCTAGAGTTTTTTCTTTACTTCCTCTCTTTCACTTCCTGATCTGTTCTTGGAATGACTGCAAGGGTGTGCGTGTTTTTTTTTTTTTTTTCCTTTTAACATTCATATCCGTTCTAATATTGTATGCGAAAAGATCATGAAAAACGCATTTTAATTGGTTTCACTCAATTTATCTGCTTTCTCCACATCAACATATTTACAAGCATGAATCAACACATTACCGACATGAATATTAGCTTCAACTCCAATTCTTCCCGCGAGTTTTCTTATTAAGCTTCCATACCATTTAAATGACCTTATTATTAACCAAACTGAGAATTCTATAACATAGGAAAAAAATCTGTCAATGTGGCCTAAGCCCATAAACCTGAATTGCTTCTTTTTAAAATGTGAATCATTGTCCAATGTCCATCAAGGTTGTAAAGACTGTTTGTGACTAGGAATTGATGATTCAGTCTATTAGAAAAAAAGTTCAGGAAAGATATGAACTTTGGGTACATAAAGAAAGCTGCAACAATTGTGGAGAGATTAAACACAATCTTGGTCGTGAAAGAAAGCTACCCTTTACTATTATTGCACATATATTGCTTTAAACTAATTGGTTTTCATTGCTGAAAGACACTAAAGCAGCTATCTTTATGTTAATTCTTGTAAGGAATATTAAAGAAATTTTGGTTATAACGCAAGTGCTGTCAAACTGTGGTCAAGGCGTAGCAACGTTTTAAATTGATTTAAAGCTAAAGAAAACCAAATGACTAATTGATGCTGTTTTTCGAACTTCTTTTTTGCATTTTTGAACCTAGCAAAGTTTGCAAATGAACATTTTGTTTATGGTAAAAGGGAGCTAATATATAATAATTAGTAAATATATAAGAGTAATAGAAGAAATAAAACGGACCAAATTGCTTCATTTGCTGCTATGTATTCAGCTTCAGCAGATAAAAAAAGCAATTGAATTTTACTTCTTTGAACTCCAAGAAATCACATTTGAGCCCAAGCAAAAAAATGTATCCTGATGTGTTTTTTCTATCGTCAAGGCTTCCAGCCCAATCACTATCTATACAGCCAACTAACTTGCTGTTTTCTTCCTTCACATATTTTATTCCAAAATTCTTGGTACCTTAAAGATAGCCTAAGATACTTTTTGCTGCTGCAAAATGTAGCTTGCTTAGTTCTTAAATAAACCTGGAAATCAGACTCACAGAGTGTAGTATATCTGGTCTTGTATTTGTAAGATATATTAGTGATCCAACAAGACTACGATAAATCTTAGGATCAACTTTTTCCGCACCATCATTTTGCTGTAATTTTTCGTCAAGTGCCGAATAAGTTGCAACTGGTTTGCAGCTTTCCATCTGAAATTTTTTAAGCAACTCTGCAACATATTTCTCTTGAGAAATAAAAATCTCTCTCTTAGATTGCTTTACCTGTATCCCAAGAAAATATTCATAAGTCCCAAATCAGTCATCTCATCATTCCATTCCTGAATTCTTCAACCATGCAAGCATTAGTACTAGTAAATATTAAATCATCAATATAAAGACAACCTATCAAAAAATCTGCACCCTTTTGCTTCACATAAAGTGATGGTTCAGATTGACTTCTAACAAAGCCAATTTTGACAAAAATATGAGTCAATCTTGATATTGCAGGCTCTTGGTGCTTGTTTCAAGCCATAAAAGAGCCTTATGAGGCCGATAACATTTTTCTTCTTTTCCCTTTACAACATATATAGCCTTGAGGTTGCTCAACATAAACTTCTTCTAGTTCACCATTGAGAAAGGCTCACTTAACGTCAAGTTAAAAAACTTGTGACTCCAATTGAGCTGCCAATGCAAGAACAAGCTGAAAAGTTTTCCATTCGAACAACAGATGCAAATGTTTCTGTGAAATCTACACCGGTTGTTGCGAAAAGCCTTTTGGCGACAAGTGTGTGCCTTGTGTTTTTGTATGCAGCTGCCATCTTCAGTATACTTGGTCTTGTAGACCGATTTTAGGTCAATTGTCTTCTTTCCTTTTGGAAGATCCACTAATTCCCAAGTTTGATTCTTTTGAATGCTTGCTATTTCCTCATCATAGCCTTCTTCAAATCTCCTCTCTTGCAGCTTCTCCTAATCTACTAATTAGTAAATATATAAGAGTAATAGAAGAAGTAAAGCGGACCCAGTTTCCTGTTAGCCTCCTTTGTCGAAAACAAAATATATATATATATATATATATATATATATATATATATATATATATATATATAAAATTTAGTTTTGCTCAATCCCACATCGGGGAGAAGAGCATGTGAGGGTGGTGGATTGGCTATAAAAAGAAGCCAAAGTTTATGTTTCTAAACACACCAAAACACTTGAATGTGTTTTCTATTAAGGATTTAGAGCAAGTCTTTTGGAATCCCTTGGAGTATAAAATATTTGGGGTGTTTTGAGGGTGTCAGGTAGAAAAATATTTTGTAATTGTGGTTGTAACAATTTGTCACATAGTGAATATTTTTCTTGGTTGTCGTTTGGCAACGGCTGTGGTTTTTTTCTCCACTTGGGGAGTTTTCCACGTTAAATTATCGTGTTATTTATTCTCTTTAATTTCTCAAGTCATTATTTTATTTTCTCATTTGTTCCTGCTTGAAGCCGGTCCGAAGGGCGGGAAAATAGCAATTTTCCCAACAAGTGGTATCAGAGCGAAGCCGGTCCGAAGGGCTGGAAAATAGCAATTTTCCCAACAAGTGGTATCAGAGCCTAGTTGTTAGGCGGAGCTTTTAGTGTTAAGATAATTTCTTGTAATTTAAATTATAAATATGCAATGTGGTTGCGGCTTAGTCTGATCCTCCACATCAGAAATACTGTTGTTAGAAATTATTTTATTTTAAAAGCAAGTGGAGTTTTGGAAGTCTTGAAGCGGGTGGAGCTTTGCTTTGGTGTGCTTGAGTACCGGTGGTGAAGGTCCTGATGATAATTATTGAAGTTATTTCGGTACGAAAGTTCTGATAATATACCGTGCACGTAACTTCTGTCTAGAAGGCCGAATTTTAAGTGGGACCGCTTGTGACCCCTCCGCCCAACTGGGATTTTACGTGGAATGGTAATACTGTCTAGGAGATGTTGGCTCAAGGGTCAAATCTCGGATTTTGATGATAAATACAAAATAAATAAATTTAAATTATGTTATATGTGCTAATTTTATTTTATGCAGAATTTCTTTGGAAAGAATATCATACAAGGCAAATCCTACTTTGAGTGAGAAGATTTCGAAGACCTAGTAGCTAGGTATTTAGGGAAACTTTGTAGGATAGAGAGAAAATCCATATATGAGCACAAAAATCCTTTTTTTCTCTCAAAAAGATTTGTCAGAAAATTAGTTTTCTTCAAAATAATTTATTCTCGAAAATATTCCTTCAAATTGAAAAGATTTATTTTCCTAAAACTAAAGAGATTTTGTCACACCTTACCCTACTGTAAGACATGACATGTCGCCCGTAATATAATTAATAAGCACTTAATTCTTATAAATGCTTACTAAGTATACTACAAGGGACTTAATCCTTTTAATTCCTTCATTTTTATATCTTGTAGCAAAATAATTTAGTTATTAAATATATATAACTTCTTTTGGTAGATATTAATCTCAATATAATTTCTTAAACATATTATAAAAAAAAAACATAAAATAAAATGGTTCCATAACCCATAAGTCCATGGATGATTTAATTACATATTGGAGTCCTGTTCAAATCTTCGATACATAATAGAAATTAATTACTTTAATAGATTATAAATTTTCAAATTCATACAATCATAATTTACATGAATCTGCTCAAATATACATAAATGATCTGTTAATGTTTAATACATCATACATATTCCAAAAGAAGTCAAATATACAATAGCTACATCAGTAGCATACTATCTACATCAAATAAAAATAATCCTCTCTTGGTTCTTTTTCCTTTCCTTTACCTGCGATAGTACAAAAGCAACTATCGCTAAGCATATGGCTTAGTGGTGTACTAATAAAAATAATAAGGAATGACAATTCATAAATCCACCATGGTAAAGAAAATAAGAAACAAAATAAATCAATACCATTTAAATCATCAATTCATAATATAGTCTTTACAGCTTTTATAGAGTCAATTCTGAGGGCCATCAGTGTCTAATGTGCACATCTAGACCTGCTATCTACAACCTCAATCTGTGATATGATTTCAACAGAAGAGGGAGCGATCTACAACCTCAACATGGAGGGAGAATTTCATATCAATCATATATCATCTAGTGATGATATCCATGTTCAATCGATCGTAATATCAACTTCAACAAATGAAATGATATTCGGGGTAATAACCATATCTATCTCAGCTGTAAGACTTTTAAACAATTCCATTTATGTACTAATATCAAAATCACAATGGACAACATTTCATTTCACAACCACTGCTAAAAACATTCAATCACGGCCACCCCTCATACTACAGATATCAATTGGCCAACATCCTCCTCTTTCAAGGTATAAGAATCATAAAATTCATTTACATAAGTCATTCGGTCATATGCTTTCAAAATAATCTTTTTCCTCTTTAAAAACTTATGAATATAGTTATAATTCATAAAGCAAATCCATTGAAAATATTTTGCAAAATCAATTTCATTTTGTTTAAATAAAAGTAGGAAAGGAATAATATACACTAACCTGAACTAGATGGCTCCCCTAGCCCTTTTCCTCTAGTAATCACCCTCTCCTCAACTCCCTTTCTCTCAGCAGCTGTAGCATGATATTAATACTCACATTAAGATCATACTACACAATGTACACACGTGCACTTCTATAAGAATGTAAATTAAGCATTAGAATGTAGTCTCATGCTTTTTCTTTCATTTTCACTATACTTGTCCAAGTGTTATATGATCTGAGTTTAAGCATGAAACACTTCATATCCAACACTTAACCACATCCTAGACACAAAATACTAACAATGAAAACAATAGAAGTGAATAGCATGCTAAATTCGTTCAAGGTTTATGAAATGCAGAATTTCAGCATTTGAGTAGCTGGCATTGCGTTGACTATATCTTGAATTCCCCATATTCAATTGCCCTGAAATTTTGACAGCATGTTCCAAACATCTTAGGGTACTGTTCCAGAAAATTTCATAATTTTTAAAGCTCATTTGCATTTTTAAATGACATAATTATAGAATCTGAAGTTCAGTTTTTCTCATGCTGAGCAGCCTGCACTGATTTACTTATAACTCCATTTCCTTTTATCCAATGGCCTTTAAATTTTAACACGACCTACCCAACATCTCAGCCTATCTCCATATCAAATTTCATAAATTTTGGAGTTCATTTGCTTAGTCAAATAGGTCAATTACAGAAGCTGAATGTCAGGCAGCATAACTGTAACATGTCCAACAATGATAAGTTTATTTAAGCATTCTCAACTCACTTCCAGCACAAATTCATGCAATCCAACTCTTCTAGTACTGAAATAACATCATAATATAAGATATAGCAGAGTCCATAGTTCATAGAATATCAAAACCAAACTCAAAATCATCCATCTTGGTGACTTATGCAACTTAGACTTTGAATTCATGCATAACTACTTTCAATCATCTTAAATCACTTCTCATCACTTCATCTTCACCAAATCAGATTACACAAACAAGCACCTCACTTCAAAGTTCATGGAATTCAAAAAGTAATCCATAGAAATGAAGGAGGAAGTGAAAATAACTAACCTTTTCTTAAGAATTACTTGAAAATTCTTTGATTTTCACCTTCTTTTTGCTTGGTTTTGACTCAAAACCCTCCTCCTCTCTTCTTGAACGGTTTGGCCTGCAACAATGAGTGAAGTGTCGTGGTTCTTTCCTCTTCTTCAATAAAATTATATAATAAACTTTATTAAAAATTCCTTCCATGTCCTTTAAATGCAAATTGCACTATAATCCTCCCTTTTGTTTTCCCTTCATCCTTTGGCACTCTAATCTTTTTAATCATTTTACTTTAGTCCTATTAGGTATAAACCAAGTGTATTTAATATTCTAAACTCCACTTGGTAAAAATCGTACGGAAATTACCGTTTTTCAGGCTTTTCAGGTAAAATCGTGCTTTACCGAGAAGTCATTCATCTTTCAACTCATTTTTGATTTCCTTTAAGCTTTCACATGGATTTGTAAAGATCAATTAATGTTTCATTTAATTAATATTAATATCCTCAATCTATAGTGTTTCCCATTATTTTAAGTTTTCCTTTTATTCGGATAACCGAATTCATCGAAAAAGCTAAAATAGAAAGAACTACATTACAGATTTCTTCTCTTAATGTTTTTGGTAATAAAATCATTCACCTTTTCGGAAATATATTTTGAAAGATCTAAAGTGCTTTAAAATTTATTCTCTTACCTTAAAAATGAAGGAAAATCTCCTTCGGTTTTGGTAAGTGCATCTTTCCACAAATTCTCCTCAAAATAAATGCTGTCGAAGATCTTTTCTAAAGGGAAGTGAAAATCGGGTTTTATTCTCTTACCAAAAAGGTATAAAACAATTTTTGGTAACGAAGATTTTTAACATCTTCAAAAATTAGGAAAGAAGATATTCTGATCTCTTTCCAAAAGGTGACAGCTCTTCTGTTTCCTATATAAAGGAACATTCATGCCTTAAACATTTGGTGAAGTAAGAGTATTGGTTTTAAGAGCTCTCTCTCTCTTTGAACGAATCTTTATCTCTCAAAACTTACTCTACCCCCATTTTCTTTTCATCTCTATTCTTAACTTTTTCAATATTTAAAGTGAAAAGAATTTTTACAATTACTTTTGAAAAACAATTCAGTGTTCTAATCGATCTTCTAATCTGATGAAATTGTTTTTCCTGTGCTTATATAGGCGTTTCTTTCTGTCTATTTAGAATCTGTATTCTATAGTAGACAGGCTCTTTATTTGTGAAACTTTTGAGTGTAATAGCTTAGGTTAGAAGCTATTGAGATAGAGGTTATCAAGCGACCTTCTCCATGTGTGGGATTGTAATGTCTTGAATCGAGTTTTCTGTACTCTACCAAAAACAGAAAGGGTTAAGGTTAACTAGAACCTTTGGTAAATCTAGTGGGACAAAAGGGTAGATCTAGGTTTTTGATCTATTGCCTTGTACTGTTGGTTTGTCTCTTACCCTTTAAAAGAGATAACTTAGTGGAGGATCTCAAGATGAGTCTTGGGGAGTGGATGTATGCGAGTTAGTGCCGAACCACTATAACTCTCGGTGTTAATCTCTTTATTTCTGGAGTTTGGTTGATACTGTTTCTGTTACACTCTTGTTTAATTTTAGAAACGCTGAAATTGTTAATAATTCAGATGTTCTAAAACATCAATAAGTTTCATCTATCCTGAACATTAGAACTCTGGTATTCTAATATAGTGAATATACAATGTTCTAACTGTTGTTTTATTTCCAGTATAATTCACTGTTTGGGTTTCCTTTTTGTTTTCTAAACTTTATGAGGATGTTCTAATCTTGATAGCTCTCCATCGTAAAGTTGTTCTAATCTTGATAGCTCTCCATCGTAAAGTTGTTCTAATTTTTGATTAAAGCTCTGTGAAGAAGTTCTAAACTTAATAACTATCTTCCACTTTGCTTTATATATGGTTTTGCAAACTTTATGAGGAAGTTCTAAGTTCAATAACTTTCCTTCATAAAGAAGCTCTGATATTGTACAAGTCAGTGTGAAGCTGTTCTAATCAATAGCTGCACTTTGCACAGACTTTATATATCTGAAATTAGAACATTGTGAGGAGATTCTAATTCATATTCTACTCTCACAAAGTTCTATGTGTGTTTTTCTGCTATGCTTAGAATTCTAATTTCTGTTTAGAATTTCTAAAATTTATTTCAGTTTTTAGAAAACCCAATTCACCCCCCCTCTTGGGCTGTGCCATATATATTCGGGACCCATAATCTGGTATCAGAGCATTGGCTCTTGACTTACCTAAGCTTAACCGCTTAAGAGATAAGATCCCATGGCAACCCCACTTCCTCTTACTTCTTTAGAAGGACAATCTATTTCTAGACCTCCTTTGTTCAATGGCTCTAATTACTCTTACTGGAAAACTAGAATGGAGAATTTTATGAAATCAGTTGATATAAATTGTTGGAGAAATGTTATAACTGGTCCTCGCATTCCCATGAAAACTGTAGGAGATGAGCTAGTTAGAAAAACTGAAGAAGAATATACCGATGGTGACTGGAATGATATCGCTGTAAATGCAAAGGCCATTAATATTCTTCATTGTGCTTTAGATGCAACTGAATACAACAAAGTGTCTGGATGTAAATCTGCAACAGAGGTATGGGAAAAACTTAAAGTAATCTATGAGGGTACAGACAGGGTAAAAGAATCCAGAATAAACATTCTTTGGAGAGAATATGAAATGTTTAGTATGAAAAAAGGAGAAACTATTGCAGAACTAAATTCTAGATTTACCAATATAGTTAATCCTTTGAGAACTCTCGGAAAGGAAATTTCAGAAGATGAGCTTGTTAAGAAAATTCTTAGAATTCTACCTAGAAAATGGGATTCTATAGGAACTGTTATGAATTACAAAGAGACTCCCGTCACGTATGATTATCTTATAGGAGCTCTTGTCTCAGAAGAAATGAAATCTTCCTTAACAACGGAAGATAAGAAAAAGAAAGGACTGGCTTTGAGGGTAGACTCTAGTGAAGAAAGTTCTTCTGATCTTGATAGTGATGATTTAGCACTTGTTGCTAAAAGATTTAAAAAGTTCTATCGAAAGGGTGGAAGGCCACAAAAAAAGTTTAATAAAAAGAACTTTCCATCTAAAAATAGTAACTTGCCCAAGAAAGAACCTTCTGAAGTGGTTTGTTATGAATGCAACAAACTTGGACATATCAAGCCAAATTGTCCTAAACTGAAAAAGAAGTCAACAAAAGAGAAACTGAAGCAAGCTTTCGTAGCTGCCTGGAGTGATTCAAATGATTCTAATCCTGAAAGCCATGATGATCAAGAAGAAATTGCTAACATCTGTCTGATGGCTACTATCGACTCTGAATCTAAAGAAATTAGCACTCTGACTTCAACACAGAAAGCTGGAATCAACGAAAAGATTCATGAGAATGATGAAAGCACTGTGTGCCTAAGGAGCGAGCTGAAAACAGAGATGTGGTACATGGACAACGCTTGCTCTAGGCATATGACTGGTGACAAAAAGAGGTTCACCAGATTAGAAAAGAAAAAGGGAGGTACGGTAAGCTTTGGAGACAAAGCAAAAGGTAAGATCGTTGGTATTGGTGTGGTAGGTTCTAATCCTTCAATAGAAGATGTATCCTTAGTAGAAGGATTACATTATAACTTGTTAAGTGTGAGTCAGATTTGTGATAAAAATAGAAGAGTGATCTTTGAACCTTCTCATTGTGAAGTTCAGAACATGCATGATAATGCAACCTTATTCACTGGAAAAAGGTTTGGAAATATATACCTAGTAGATCTCTCTGATATGCATAACCAGGATATATGTTTAGTTTCTATTGATAATTCTAGTTGGTTATGGCATAGAAGACGTGGACATGCAAGCATGCACCTTATTTCTAAACTGTCTAAGAAAGATTTGGTTCGTGGTTTGCCAAAGTTGAAATTTGAAAAAGATCACATTTGTGATGCTTGTCAAATGGACAAACAAACCAGAACTTCTTTTAAATCTAAGGGCATGGTTTCTACTTCTAGACCTTTAGAATTGCTGCACCTTGATTTATTTGGTCCAATTACTCCTTCTAGTCTTGGAGGGAAATTCTATGCATTTGTTATTGTAGATGATTACTCAAGATTCACCTGGACACTCTTCCTTAGAAATAAGGATGAGTCATATGACATGTTTGTTCATCTGTGCAAGAAAATACAAAATGAGAAAGGATACAACATCACGGCGATTAGAAGTGATCATGGAGGAGAATTTGAAAATCAGAAATTCAATGCTTTTTGCAACGAAACAGGAATCTTCCATAACTTCTCAACACCTAGAACACCTCAACAAAATGGAGTGGTGGAACGTAAGAATAGAACACTTCAAGAGATGGCCAGAACCATGCTAAGTGATTCTAAACTACCAAAGTATTTCTAGGCAGAAGCAGTCAACACTGCCTGTTATATTCTAAACAGGGCTTTGGTAAGATCTGAACTTAAAAAGACTCCGTATGAGCTATACAAAGGTAGAAAACCAAATATTGGTTATTTTCATATTTTTGGGTGCAAATGCTTTATTCTAGATAACAAGAAAAATCATCTTGCTAAATTTGATGCAAAATCTTATGAAGGGATTTTTCTGGGATATTCTAATAATAGTAAAGCATATAGAGTATTTAATAAAAGGACTCTAGTTGTAGAAGAATCTATTCATGTTGTGTTTGATGAAACTGACTCTACTTCTAGAACATTAGAAAGTGATGATGTTGTAGATTCTAATCCTGAGAAACAGAATGAGCAATCAGAACAACTAGAACAGCCAGAAAGTGATCAGAACATCAATAATCAGGCTGACCCTGAATTAGAACATGAAGATCAGAATATAGCTGAAAGCCAAATGCCAGAAACAAAAAATGAAGATTCTCAATTACCAAAAGAATGGCGATTTCACAAGTATCATTCCCAGGAAGACATAATGGATAATCCCTCAGAAAGGATGATGACTAGAGCTCAACTTAGAAGACATTTTGGTAATGTTGCTTTTGTTTCTCAATTAGAACCTAAAAATTTAGAAGATGCTCAAAATGATGAAAGTTGGATTCTTGCTATGCAAGAAGAGCTAAATCAATTTGAGATAAACCAAGTTTGGAAACTTGTTTCTAGACCTAAAAACTATTCTGTTATTGGAACAAAATGGGTGTTTAGAAATAAGCTTGATGAACAAGGTAATGTTGTGAGAAATAAAGCAAGATTAGTGGCTCAAGGGTACAACCAAGAAGAAGGCATCGATTTTGATGAAACCTTTGCTCCGGTTGCTAGACTTGAGGCCATTAGAATGCTTTGTGCATTTGCATGTTTTAAAAACTTCATGTTGTATCAAATGGATGTGAAAAGTGCTTTTCTAAACGGTTTTCTAAACGAAGAGGTGTATGTAGAACAACCTCCGGGCTTTGAAATTTTTGATAAACCTAATCACGTTTACAAACTTACTAAAGCTCTTTATGGTTTAAAGCAAGCTCCTAGAGCTTGGTATGAAAGATTGAGTAAGTTTCTATTAGAAAATGGTTTTTCAAGAGGAAAGGTTGATACAACACTTTTTATTAAAAACAAAGCACATGATATTCTGGTTGTACAAATATATGTTGATGACATAATCTTTGGTTCTACTAATGACCTTCTCTGTAAGGAATTTTCTAAAATTATGCAGGGTGAGTTCGAAATGAGTATGATGGGAGAATTAAATTTCTTCCTAGGGCTTCAAATCAAACAATGTGAGAATGGAATTTTCATTAATCAAGCAAAATATACTAGAGAGTTGTTGAAACGATTCAAAATGGAAAATGCCAAGGTATGTAGTACTCCAATGAGTCCATTGTCAAAATTAGAAAAAGATGAAAAAGGCAAAGACGTGGATATCAAGCTGTTTAGAAGTATGATTGGTTCTTTGCTATATTTAATGGCAAGCAGACCAGACATACACTTTAGTGTCTTTCTATGTGCTAGATTTCAATCGTGTCCCAAAGAATCTCACTTAATTGCTGTGAAAAGAATACTA
This sequence comes from Jatropha curcas, assembly GCF_041381405.1. NCBI lineage: Eukaryota > Viridiplantae > Streptophyta > Magnoliopsida > Malpighiales > Euphorbiaceae > Jatropha > Jatropha curcas. The sequence continues at coordinate 20,070,371 of NC_143152.1, read as the reverse complement.
AGATATCTTTGTGGAACTTCTAATCTGGGTCTGTGGTATTCTAAAGATGATACATTTGATCTTGTTGGGTATAGTGATTCTGATTTTGCAGGAAGCAGAATAGATAGAAAAAGCACGTCTGGAACTTGTCAATTTCTAGGTAGCGCCCTTGTATCTTGGTTTAGCAAGAAACAGACATCAATTGCTCTTTCTACTGCCGAAGCAGAATATGTTGCTGCTGGAAGCTGTGTTGCACAAGTTCTATGGATCAAACAACAGTTGGCAGACTATGGACTGAAATTAGAAACAGTGCCTATCAAATGCGATAACATAAGCGCCATCAATTTATCCAAGAATCCAGTTCAACATTCTAGAACCAAGCATATAGAACTCAGACATCACTTCATACGTGATCATGTACAAAAAGGTGATATCGTAATAGAGTTCATCCCCACAGAAAAACAATTGGCAGATATCTTTACAAAACCTTTGAATGAAAGTCAATTCTGCACAATTAGAAGAGAACTTGGTATGTTAGTTCTAAACTCGTAACTATAGAACTCTGTAAGTATGTTCTAAACTGCTTTCTAATTTCGAGAATAGAAGATTTGCTGTGTTCTAATTTTTATTCTGTGTGAAAACTGATTTTTGTCTAAAGACGCACGTTTTCTTTTATGACTTTCTAAAGTCATTATCAGAATCTTGCTTTAGACTAAAACAATTATTTTATTGTGTTTGTTTTTATTATGTTCTTTTTTTTTTTTTGTCTTTAGTGCTTTGGCAGTTTGAGGGTTATATTTTATTTTTTATTTTATTTCCTTTATTTATTTTGTTTCTTGTGTCTTATTTGTCGTTTTAAATTCCATTTAAAAACTGTTCTTTATTTCTTTCTTCCGCCACTTAAGTATCTCTATTTTGTGTTAACCGCTTAATATTCTCTTTATCTTCTCTTTGAAAACTGAAACCCTAAGTTGCTTTTGAGTTTTTGCAACAATGGCCGAATCCAGTTCAAACTCCTCATCTGACTCTCTTACCGAGCAAGAGCTTCAACTTCTAAAGAAACTTTCAAAGAAGTATGAACAGAAAGAGATGAAGGAGAAAAAGGCAAAGGAGAAACCTAAGAAAAGAAAAATCGAAATGGGTACTTCACAGAAACAAGCAACGAAAGCTCACGACAAAGGTAAGTCGGTTCTCTCAACTTACCCTCTCATGCGTTCTTATGTGTTAGACTGGAAGTTTTTCGGTGGCAATGAGTTTAATTTTAAGGAACTCTTTGAGTTCCAAGGCTGGATGAACTTTCTTTCCTTGAATGCACTTTGTTATGAGAGTTTAGTGAAGGAATTTTATGGCTCGTTGAAAGCTAGTGGAACAGAGGCGATCTCTGTGAAACTTCAGGGTGAGTTTAGAGAGTTATCGTATGATGACTTTGGGAAAATTTTTGGTATTCCAAATGTTGGGTCCAGGGTAACCAAAATCAAAGATGTGACTAAGGTTAGCGACTACAAAAAGGATGAGTTTGTGAGAAAAATTGTGAGGAAGTTGTCTGCAGATAAACAGGGCTCGATAGAATGCTCTAACCTAACAGAGAGCATGAAATGGCTGTACAAGATTATCGTTCATTATATCTATCCCAAGAGTGCCTCTTTGACATATGTGAATCAGGTAGAATTGTGTATAATGTGGCACATTGTTGAGAGAAAACGCCTCAACCTATGTCACATTATTTTTGATAAGCTGCAAAATAATCCAAAGAAGCTACCTTACGGGAAGATTCTTACACCAGTCTTTGAATTTTTGGATATTGACTTGGATGAGCATGTTGGGAGTTCTGTTTCTAAGTTGGACAGCGGGTCCTTAAAGATGAAGGATGAGGAAGAAGAGAAAGAAAAGGAAGGAAAGACAAAAAAGAAGGAGAAGGAAGAAAAGGAAAAAGAAGAAATTGAAAAACAAAAGAAAGTAAAAAGTAAAGCTGAAAAGAAGAAGGAAAAAGGAAAAGGGAAGCTGGAAGAAATAGTAAAAGAAGAGAGGAAATCAGAAGAGAAAGAAGAGGAAAAGGAGTCAGCAAAGGCTGAAGAAAAGGAAGGAGAAACACAAGAAGAGGAATTAGAAAAGGAAAGCTCTGTAGAAAAAGAAGAAACAGAAAAGGAGGGCACTGAAGAGAAAGAAGAATCAGAAAAAGAAACAGGAAAGAAAGAAGAGCCGGAGAAATCAGAAAAAGGGAAGAAAGCTGAGGAAGAAAGTGATGCTGAAACTGAAAAAATTGATATTAGTGATGAGGAAAAGAGTACTGAGGGCAAGGCAGAGCAAGAATCTGAGTTATTGTCAGCTCAACGTAGTAGGGATGCTATGCTAAAAAGAATAGAAGAGGATCTAATAGCAGAACATAACAGGGAACTTGATGAGGGGATTCAACAGTGCAAGACTGTGATTGAACAAAATCAGTCACTCATCAAGATTCTAGAAAGGATGAAAGATGTAAATGCCAGGAAGTTAGCTACTCTAAAGGTGAAAGGAACACCTTATGTTCCCTCTTCAGAGAAGCCAAAGAATGTGAAGTATACTGCTGGCAAGCACAGAACACATGGAAGAAAGCCTCCACTGCATCCATCTTCTAAAAGGCCAGAGAGTTCTTCTGAAACTGCTCCAGTTCAGCCTTTAAGGAGTTCTAAAAGACTTAGAACTGGTCCTAAGCCTCTTTGATCTGTCTCTTATATATCTTGAACAAGTTTCTTTTGCTTTATCTTCGTAGGATTATATTTTGTGGAACTATTTTTTTTTTCTGAGCTTTTGTCTAACCGTTTTTATATGATGACAAAAAGGGGGAGAACAGGTATTTTGGTGGTATTTTGAACATTATTGGTACGTACTTGGTAACCAAAGTACTGATATATAGTGGTTATCTGTGTGCTAATATTTTCTAAGTTGTGTGTTTACAGATTATCATTTTCTATATGGTCTATGTTGTTGAGCTACATGATAAGCTATGTGATTTTAGAACTTAGATTTTCATTCTAATAACTGTTTTGCAGGTTGAATGTGAGTTCTTTTGTTCTATTTCTAAATATTAGCTTTTATTCTTTTGCTCTGATCATATATTTTATTTATTAGAACTAAGAACATCTTGTCAATATCTGCTAGTTCTAATATATATATATATATGCTCTGATTATTAGAACTTAGAATTTCTTGCCTATTTTTTTTGTTAGTTCTAAAATCATTTTCTAAAAAGGCCTCCCTGGTTCTAATTTTCATAAAAACAGTTTTATTGCATCTATTCAGGGGGAGCAAACTACATGTTCTAAATTGTTTCATATTAAAAATCTTTTGGCATATTTAGAACTTATATGCATAAAATTCAGGGGGAGCACATGTTTTTGTTTGCTAAATTTATTGGTTTTGTCATCATCAAAAAGGGGGAGATTGTTGGCTCAAGGGTCAAATCTCGGATTTTGATTATAAATACAAAACAAATAAATTTAAATTATGCTATTTGTGCTAATTTTATTTTATGCAGAATTTCTTTGGAAAGAATATCATACAAGGCAAATCCTACTTTGAGTGAGAAGATTTCGAAGACCTAGTAGCTAGGTATTTAGGGAAACTTTGTAGGATAGAGAGAAAATCCATATATGAGCACAAAAATCCTTTTTCTCTCTCAAAAATATTTGTCGGAAAATTAGTTTTCTTCAAAATAATTTATTCTCGAAAATATTCCTTCAAATCGAAAAGATTTATTTTCCTAAAACTAAAGAGATTTCTTCTCTTAATGTTTTTGGTAATAAAATCATTCACCTTTTCGGAAATATATTTTGAAAGATCTAAAGTGCTTTAAAATTTATTCTCTTACCTTAAAAATGAAGGAATATCTCCTTCGGTTTTGGTAAGTGCATCTTTCCGCAAATTCTCCTCAAAATAAATGCTGTCGAAGATCTTTTCTAAAGGGAAGTGAAAATCGGGTTTTATTCTCTTACCAAAAAGGGATAAAACAATTTTTGGTAATGAAGATTTTTAACATCTTCAAAAATTAGGAAAGAAGATATTCTGATCTCTTTCCAAAAGGTGACAGCTCTTCTGTTTCCTATATAAAGGAACATTCATGCCTTAAACATTTGGTGAAGTAAGAGTATTGGTTTTAAGAGCTCTCTCTCTCTTTGAACGAATCTTTATCTCTCAAAACTTACTCTACCCCCATTTTCTTTTCATCTCTATTCTTAACGTTTTCAATATTTAAAGTGAAAAGAATTTTTACAATTACTTTTGAAAAACAATTCAGTGTTCTAATCGATCTTCTAATTTGATGAAATTGTTTTTCCTGTGCTTATATAGGCGTTTCTTTCTGTCTATTTAGAATCTGTATTCTATAGTAGACAGGCTCTTTATTTGTGAAACTTTTGAGTGTAATAGCTTAGGTTAGAAGCTATTGAGATAGAGGTTATCAAGCGACCTTCTCCATGTGTGGGATTGTAATGTCTTGAATCGAGTTTTCTGTACTCTACCAAAAACAGAAAGGGTTAAGGTTAACTAGAACCTTTGGTAAATCTAGTGGGACAAAAGGGTAGATCTAGGTTTTTGATCTATTGCCTTGTACTGTTGGTTTGTCTCTTACCCTTTAAAAGAGATAACTTAGTGGAGGATCTCAAGATGAGTCTTGGGGAGTGGATGTAGGCGAGTTAGTGCCGAACCACTATAACTCTCGGTGTTAATCTCTTTATTTCTGGAGTTTGGTTGATACTGTTTCTGTTACACTCTTGTTTAATTTTAGAAACGCTGAAATTGTTAATAATTCAGATGTTCTAAAATAGCAATAAGTTTCATCTATCCTGAACATTAGAACTCTGGTATTCTAATATAGTGAATATACAATGTTCTAACTGTTGTTTTATTTCCAGTATAATTCACTGTTTGGGTTTCCTTTTTGTTTTCTAAACTTTATGAGGATGTTCTAATCTTGATAGCTCTCCATCGTAAAGTTGTTCTAATCTTGATAGCTCTCCATCGTAAAGTTGTTCTAATTTTTGATTAAAGCTCTGTGAAGAAGTTCTAAACTTAATAACTATCTTTCACTTTGCTTTATATATGGTTTTGCAAACTTTATGAGGAAGTTCTAAGTTCAATAACTTTCCTTCATAAAGAAGCTCTGATATTGTACAAGTCAGTGTGAAGCTGTTCTAATCAATAGCTGCACTTTGCACAGACTTTATATATCTGAAATTAGAACATTGTGAGGAGATTCTAATTCATATTCTACTCTCACAAAGTTCTGTGTGTGTTTTTCCGCTGTGCTTAGAATTCTAATTTCTGTTTAGAATTTCTAAAATTTATTTCAGTTTTTAGAAAACCCAATTCACCCCCCCTCTTGGGCTATGCCATATATATTCGAGACCCACAGGAGATCATTGTGGTCTTTCCTGGGTATTGCCGAATCGATTTACTTCACTAATTATTGGGTTCACTGTTATAAGCACAAGTAAGCATGTCGGCTATGAGATGTGAGATTGAGAAATTTGACGGGAGAATGAATTTTCACTGTGGCAAGTGCAAGTCAAAGACGTGTTGATTCAGTCTGGACTGCATAAGGTTTTGCAGGATAAATCAGTCAGCGGAAAGAATTCAGGAAAAGACAGTGGCAGTGGAGACTCAGAAAAATCCAAGATTAGCGATGAAGAATGGGAGGAGTTGGATATCAAAGCGGCAAGTCAAATTCGCATGTGTCTAGCAAAAAAATGTTCTTGCTAATGTGCTTGGATTGTCCACGACAAACGAGTTGTGGGAGAAACTGGAAGAATTGTACTAGGGAAAAAATATATCAACATGTTATATTTGAAGGAGCAATTTCATACGTTGAAAATGGCGGAAGGTACAAAGCTGTCAGATCACCTGAGTATTCTTAACGGCATCGTCTCTAAATTGGAAACTCTTGGAGTATAAACCGAAGATGAAGATAAAGCTTTCCGACTCATCCTGTCACTTTCTTCGACATATGAGCACATGAAACCTGTTCTGAAATATGGTAGTAAGGAAGTGGTGTATGCTAATCTAGTTAGTAAGCTTATTACTGAGGAGAGAAGACTGAATGAAATGAAAATTAAATCATATGAGGATTCAGCTTTATCTGTCGGTACCAGGAAAATGAATAAAAGCTCCGGAAAGAGAAAGGTTGTCTGCTGGGGTTGTGGTCAAACTGGACACGTGAGGAAGGATTGCCCGAACGGTGGAGCTGATTCGGCTAGAAGCTCTAACGTTGTTGCTGCCAATGTGATTTCCTGTGGCGAAGGAGATGATGTGTTCTCTCTGTAATTGAGAGATGTGTGTCCTCATGGCATGATTGCTACCCGTTGAGATGTCATGGAAGAGAACGGATTATTGGTAGCTAGTTCACGGAAATGTGCACGGCATTGGTTGACAGTTGATGCAAAGTGTGTGGTGGAAAAAATATGTCAATGGCTAATGAACTCTCGGAAAAGTCAACAGGAGGGTTGCACCATAAACTATTAGCAGGATCCGACATGGCGATATTCTTTTATGGTGGAGTATGATAATTCTTGACGATAAGAATTATGATTGTCGGTAGCAGATAATGTTGTGTTTTTTTTTTTTTTTTTTTTTTTTTTTTTTTTTTTAAGGCGGAGATTGTTAGTCTCCTTTGTTGAAATATATATATATATTTCAACAAAAGGCTAAAAGACTAAAGACTAAATTAAAAGACTAAAAGACTTTGAACAAAAAGACTTACAAAATAAAAGACTTACAAAAACTAAAGACTAAAAGACTTTGAACAACAAAACAAAGACTTTGAAAACAAAAGCAAAACACGTAAGACTTGATTTTAAACAAAAGACTTATTGACTAATGACTTTAATACCAAAGACTTATGCCTTTTAAGTTTTTATTGTATATAAACTTTTAAGGATAAAGACTTAGTAAAAGAGTTACAAGTCATATATATGTAGAGAGCTAAGATTATTACTAGGATTTAAATAAATACAGATACAAATATTTAAAGATAAATTATAACTGTGAACTAAAATACTATGATTAATTGGGTTTATATGAATACTTATATAATTCATCAAGTATAATTCTGCTCCAGAATCACCAACAGCTTCAGCTATAACTGAAAAATGTTAGCGATATCAACAGAGAATTAAATGTCCTTAGTAAAGACGATATTGAAAAAAGTTTAATAAAAGAAATATCTAAAACTAGGAATTTGATAAAAATGAAAAAAATATTAAAAACTTACTCTTTTGAAGAATTAAAATATGAATATTTAGATTATAAATTAAATACCCAAACTGAAATTAAATTCTTTGATTGGTATAAATTAATTAAAAAAAAATAAATCTGATAAAAGTGTAAATCCAATTACTATAAGAGATAAAAGACCAGAATGGATAGTAAATAATCAAACATTAAAAAGTGATTTTCCTCCTAAAACAATTAGTAAATTAAAATATCAAGACAATGAAATTATTTGTGCACCTTATAAAATTGCTCAAGATAATGATGTAAATAAAAAGGTAATTGAACAAAATAATTTTAGTAATGCAAGTTTAATTTGTTTAAACTCACAATTAAAACGAATAGAACATATGTTAGAAGATAAACCTTTAGTGTCAGAAACCATAAAAGGCAAAGAAACTGTAAAAACTCATATGTTTAAACCTTATCAAATTTCTCAATCAAGTAAACAAGAATTTGTAAATAAATTAAAAGATCAATTGAGTAAACTTGAGGTTCATTCAGCAACTAATCAACATGTAGCTCCTGACACTACTGAAGCCTCTAGAAATATAAACATTATAGAAGAAAACACCAACTCTGATGACAGCGAACCTAACTCAGAAAATGCTAAACAATTTGAATTAAATCCTATAAATCATCATCGAGAAATAGTAAATAGGGCACCAGACTTAGGCATTATTGATAAACCTAACACTATATCTCAATTTAAATATAATGCTTCAACAATTTATGAATGGAACATAGATGGTTTAAGTGAATATAATATATTAAGTATTTTGCAACAAATGACTATGGCTGCAAATGCTTATAAAACGCAGTCAATTATTTCTAATAAAGCTATTGCAGAAATCCTTATTGCTGGATTTACTGGACAACTTAAAGGTTGGTGGGACTATCATCTCACTGAACAACAACAACTAGAAATTTTAAATTCAATTCAAGTCAATGATGAAGGTGAACCTATATATGATGAAAATGGTGAAGTAATTCAGGATGCTGTGTCATCTTTAATTCTCACTATTTCAATTCATTTTATTGGGGATCCATCTCACTTAAAAGATAAAAATACAGAATTACTTAGTAATTTAAAATGTAAACACTTAGGTAATTTTCAAGAATATAAAACTACTTTTCTCACTAGGTTAATGTTAAGGGAAGACTCTAATCAAAGCTTTTGGAAAGAAAAGTTTTTGGCTGGACTACCTTATTTCTTAGGAGAAAAAGTTAGGAACAATATTAAACAACAATATGGTCAACCTATACCATACAGTAAATTAACTTATGGTCAATTAATTAGTATAATTCAAAAAGAAGGTTTACAAATTTGTCATGACTTAAAACTTCAAAGAACAATAAAATATGAAATGCAGAAAACTAAAAAAGAATTAAGATCATTTTGTAAACAATTTGATTATAGTTTAAAATCTCCACAGAAATGTGATGGGCAATGCTCGCGAACACATAAATCCAAAAAACAGTATAAAAATAAATATTATAAAAGACAATATAGGTCTACACCTAGTCAAGATAAATTTTATTCTAAAGAAAAATATAAACCCCATAGGAAGTCTAAAAGAAAGCAACAAGCTAAAAATTCCAATAAAACCTCTTATAAAGATTTAACTTGTTATAATTGTGGTAAAAAGGGACATACTTCAAAATTTTGTAAATTTAATAAAAAGTTAAATGAATTACATTTAGATGAAGAAGTGTTAAATAAAATCCACGAATTATATCTTGATTCTGATTCTTCAATATCTGAGGTTATAGAAAGTGGAAATCAAATTGATGAATTAGGTACAACAACTAGTTCATCTGATTATTCTATAAATATGTTAACTAAAGATCAAAGTACGCTTTTAGAAGTAGTAAATTCTATAGATGACGAAGACACTAAAGCTAAACTCCTTCAAAAACTCATTAAAAGTTTTGACGAAACCCAGATAGTAAAAGAGGATATAACTCCTAAAATTCAACATAATACTTATGATCTCACAACTATATTAAATAAAAATAAGCATAAAAAAGTAGAAGCAGAAAGTTCCACTAGTAATTTAAAAAATGAAGTTAGAAATCTAAAGAAGGAAGTTAGTGAATTAAAACAACAATTTCAACTTCATGATAAACTAATAAAGGTATTAGAATCTCAACTTATTTCTAGTTCTTCTTCTGATGAAGCAGAACCAGATAAAGATGAAATAAATCAATTAGATGAAGATGTAGATAGTAATTTTCTAAATTTATTACAAGAAATAACTTCAAGAAAATATTTGGTAAAAATAAATATTCAGGTAAATGATTTTGTAATAGATGCAATTGCACTGTTTGATACAGGTGCAGATTTAAATTGTATAAAATCAGATTTAATCCCTAAAAGATATTGGTCAAAAACTAATGAAAAACTAAGTACTGCAAATAAATCTAAATTAGAAATTATAGGTAAAACAGATGCAAAAATAGTAAATCAAGGTTTAGAAATAAACACAATATTTTTGTTATCACCTCAAATAAATTATATGGTTATATTAGGAACCCCTTTTATAAACCTAATAACACCATATTCAGTTAAAGAGGATTGTATTAAATTTAAAATAAGAAATAGTACAGTTAAGTTAGAATTCACTGAAAAACCTAAGAAGAAGCAATTAAATCTCTTAAAAGCTCATTCAATTAAAATATTAGAGATCAATTCTTTAATTAAATCTAGAGAAGAAGATTTAAAAGATGCAAGAAATAATATGTGTTTAAACAAAATTAAACAACAATTAGAGACTAAAGAAATACAAGATAAAATAACAACATTAAAAGAATCTATGGAAAAGGAATTATGTGCTGATCATCCACATGCTTTTTGGGATCGTAAACAACACATAGTAGATTTACCATATGAAAAAGATTTTGATGAAAAAACTATTAAAACTAAAGCTAGACCGATTCAGATGAGTCCTGAATTGATAGAGCATTGTAAAAATGAAATTCAGGATTTACTCAATAAAAAATTAATATCTAAATCTAGAAGCCCATGGTCTTGTGCAGCTTTTTACGTAAATAAAAATGCTGAAATAGAACGTGGTGTTCCCAGATTAGTAATAAATTATAAACCATTAAATACGGCTTTAAAATGGATTAGATATCCAATTCCTAATAAAAAAGATCTTTTAAAGAAATTATATAATGCAAATATTTTTAATAAATTTGATATGAAATCTGGTTACTGGCAGATTCAAATTGATCCTAAAGATAGATATAAAACAGCATTTACAGTTCCATTTGGTCAGTATGAATGGAACGTAATGCCTTTTGGTTTAAAAAATGCTCCTTCTGAATTTCAGAGGATTATGAATGATATTTTTAATCCTTATTCTAAATTTTGTATTGTATATATTGATGATGTACTTATTTTTAGTACAACTCTTCATGAACATTTCACACACTTAAAAACATTTTGTATGGTAATTCGGCAAAATGGTTTGGCCTTAAGTAAAACTAAAATGGACTTGTTTAAAACTAAAATCAGATTTTTGGGTCATTATATTGAGCAAGGTAAAATTTAACCCATAGAAAGAACTTTGGTATTTGGAGAAAAATTTCCAGATGAAATCACTAATAAACTCCAACTACAACGATTTCTTGGTTGTTTAAATTATGTTATTGATTTTTATCCTAATCTAAATTGCATGATAAAACCATTGCATGATAGATTATGTAAAAATCCTTATCCTTGGACGGAAAAGCATACTCAATTAGTTCAAAAGATAAAATCTTTAGTAAAAGAAATACCTTATCTATATATTCCTAATCCTACAGCATTTAAAATTGTTGAAATTGATGCTTTGGATATAGGATATGGTGGTATTTTAAAACAACAACTTGATGGTAAAGAACGTATAATCCAATACACTTCAGGCCATTGGACTCCCGCTCAACTTAACTACTCCACTATTAAAAAAGAAATTTTGAGTATAGTACTATGTATAAATAAATTTCAGTCTGATTTATTAAACCAAAAATTTTTATTACGTATTGATTGTCAATCTGCTAAAGATGTTTTACAAAAAGATGTTAAAAATCTTGCCTCTAAACAAATTTTTGCAAGATGGCAAGCATTATTAAGTGTTTTTGATTTTGATATTGAATTTATTCCTGGTCATAAAAATAATATTCCAGACTTTCTTACTCGCGAATTCTTACAGCACAATGGGAAAGAAAAAGGACAAGGGTAAAGCTATTAAAGAGGACTCTGACTCACCCACTAAAGCTCTTTCCGAGCATTCAGAAAACCTCACTAAAACCCCAGCTTTAAACACTAAAACCTCTAAAGATCTTCAAAAATGGATTGAACAACTCAGTCAATCCCCTGAAGTTTTAAAGGCGTTGCAAGGTATAGCATCTTCTTCCACAGAGGATGCAGGTATGTCTTCTAAACTTAAAACGATCGTACCCGTTCATGGTACGACTAGTCTGTCTCAAACGATAGACAGTAAAGACTTATCAAATCCGTTGATGGCTGTGGATTTGCCAAAAATCCAGTATACCACTCAAGGTATACATAAATGGTTTGTTAAAAATATTTTTGATTATGAAATCGAGATTGAGGATGGATATAATAATATTAATCCTTGGTCAATTTTAAAACACTATTACCCTGAGGATTGGTATTTTACTCCAAATGATCTTTCAAAACCTCAGGAATATTATCATAATATCTTACTTGATACTGACTCTGTAAAAATTAAACATAATTTTGATCCTAAAAATAAATCTATTATTTTGTATTCTTCCATAAAAATCCAACGAGTTATTCATCCTAAAGATTGGCCTGCTCCATCCCTCTATACTCCAGTAAAATTCAAAGTTTTATATAAACATGTGCATAGTACTACTTATAATTATTTTGACTATAAAGAAGCATGGGAAAAGGTTTTCTATATTCAAAATCCCACTGCTACTCATTCGTGGTTAATTTATTTTGATCAGTCTTTTCGTACTGATTTAAAGATTCCAAACTGGTTTAAAAAATGGTGGCAAACAAGGGGTTTATCCAATGATATTCTCCCTCCTCCTATCATCTCTTTATATCAGTACTTTAAAGCCCATTATAAACCTAGACCTGAAGAAGCCCATATTCCATCCTTAATGTACTATTGTATGGCCTTCTTTACGCCCTGGGTATATCAATGGTATTTGGACACTCAGTATGCCATAGGAACTCAAATTCCTATGTTGGTAAAACGACACAAGATTAAATGGTGGGGCTCTTTTAAGAACTCTACTACTGAACTTAAAATTAATCAATGGATTCAAAATAAACTCTCTCAAACACCTGCATTAACCTATGCCAATACACTTGCTTTAACGGATCAACCCACATTTGGAATTCAAAAGGCACAGTGTCAAGCCAGGTTAGCAGTAGCTAAAACCCCTGATGAGTATAAAAGAATTTGCCAGGAAATGTTCCATCAACTTTCCATAGATTCTCCAGTAAAAACCTCCTCAAGTAAACCGCCAGCAGGTTCTTCAAATAAATCGTCATCCAAACCCAGTCTTAAAGGCAAAGCCAAATGGGCAGACATGGCGTCCTCCTCTTCGTCAACATCATCATCTTCCCTTGTTTCAAGTAAAGATAGTAATGATGATATTCTTCAATCAATAATAGTAAAAAGTAAAGCTGACAAAAAAGAAAAAGAAAAAGCAAAGTAAAAAGAAAAGAAAAGAAAAAGAAGGACACTTCGTCCTCATCTGATTAAATGGCAGAAGTAACCATATTCCTTCACATGCTTCTACAGTAAAAGGCAAGCTCCAATGGCCGACCAAGTACTATTCCTCTACAGTAAAAATTCGTGACAGACAGAGTAATGTGTATCAACAGTAAAAGTAAACAAGAACGATTTTTTCTTTATAAAGGGAGCCTCTCCCCTTGTGAAGGCATAAGTTTAGTTTAGTTAAATTAACCATAATCCCTCTCTCCTTCTTTGCTCCTAGTTCAAGTTGTAAGCGTTCAAGTTAGAGAAAGTCTAAATCTAAAACTCTTGTAAGTTTTAAATCTTGTATTTATATTTTGTAAGTAAATAAAGTTTGTATTTTATCTTAAACATCTACGAATATAAGTCCGTGTTTACGGCACCTTTCTCTTCTCCCCCCACACTCTGACTTAATTCTGGGGATCCCAGGTTAAGGTTACAGGAACCCTAAACCTTTGTGATAATTGTTAAATATTAATCTGGTAAATTGATTATAAGTATGCTTTGTGGATGCAGCTTAGTCTGATCTTCCACATCAGAAATATTGTGTAAACTGTATGTTGATTCTGAAGTAAAATTATACTTGATGAATTATATAAGTATTCATATAAACTCAATTAATCATAGTGTTTTAGTTCATAGTTATAATTTATCTTTAAATATTTGTACCTGTATTTATTTAAATCCTAGTAATAATCTTAGCTCTCTACATATATATGACTTGTAACTCTTTTACTAAGTCTTTATCCTTAAAAGTTTATATACAATAAAAACTTAAAAGGCATAAGTCTTTGGTATTAAAGTCATTAGTCAATAAGTCTTTTGTTTAATTCGTGACAAAGAATCGTTCTTGTTTACTTTTACTGTTGATACAAATTACTCTGTCTATCACGGAGTTTTACTGTAGAGGAATAGTGCTTGGTCGGCCATTGGAGCTTGCCTTTTACTGTAGAGACACGTGAAGGAATAAGGTTCCTTCTGCCTTTTAATCAGATGAGGACGAAGTGTCCTTCTTTTTCTTTTCTTTTCTTTTCACTTTGCTTTTTTGTTTTAACTTTGCTTTTCCTTTTTCTTTTTTGTCAGTTTTACTTTTTACTATTATTGATTGAAGAATATCATCATTACTATCTTTACTTGAAACAAGGGAAGATGATGATGTTGACGAAGATGAGGACGCCATGTCTGCCCATTTGGCTTTGCCTTTAAGACTGGGTTTGGATGACGATTTATCTGAAGAAACTGCTGGCGGTTTACTTGATGAGGGTTTTATTGGAGAATCTGAACCTGTGGAAAGCTGCTGGAACATTTCCTGGCAAATTCTTTTATACTCATCAGGTGTTTTAGCCGCTGCTAACCTGGCTTGACACTGTGCTTTTTGGATTCCAAATGTAGGTTGATCCTTTAAAGCAAGAGTTGTAGCATAGGTTAATACAGGTGTACCAGAAAGTTTAGTTCTAATCCATTGATCGATTTTAAGTTCAGTGGTAGAGTTCTTGAAAGAGCCCCACCATTTAATCTTGTGTCGTTTTACCAACATAGGAATTTGAGTTCCTATGGCATACTGAGTGTCCAAATACCATTGATATACCCAGGGCATAAAGAAGGCCATACAATAGTACATTAAGGATGGAATATGGGCTTCTTCAGGTCTAGGTTTATAATGGGCTTTAAAGTACTGGTATAAAGAGATGATAGGAGGAGGGAGAATATCATTGGATAAACCCCTTGTTTGCCACCATTTTTTAAACCAGTTTGGAATCTTTAAATCAGTACGAAAAGACTGATCAAAATAAATTAACCACGAATGAGTAGCAGTGGGATTTTGAATATAGAAAACTTTTTCCCATGCTTCTTTATAGTCAAAATAATTATAAGTAGTACTATGCACATGTTTATATAAAACTTTAAATTTTACTGGAGTATAGAGGGATGGAGCAGGCCAATCTTTAGGATGAATAACTCGTTGGATTTTTATGGAAGAATACAAAATAATAGATTTATTTTTAGGATCAAAATTATGTTTAATTTTTACAGAGTCAGTATCAAGTAAGATATTATGATAATATTCCTGAGGTTTTGAAAGATCATTTGGAGTAAAATACCAATCCTCAGGGTAATAGTGTTTTAAAATTGACCAAGGATTAATATTATTATATCCATCCTCGATCTCGATTTCATAATCAAAAATATTTTTAACAAACCATTTATGTATACCTTGAGTGGTATACTGGATTTTTGGCAAATCCACAGCCATCAACGGATTTGATAAGTCTTTACTGTCTACCGTTTGAGACAGACTAGCCGTACCATGAACGGGTACGATCGTTTTAAGTTTAGAAGACATACCTGCATCCTCTGTGGAAGAAGATGCTATACCTTACAACGCCTTTAAAACTTCAGGGGATTGACTGAGTTGTTCAATCCATTTTTGAAGATCTTTAGAGGTTTTAGTGTTTAAAGCTGGGGTTTTAGTGAGGTCTTTTGAATGCTCGGAAAGAGCTTTAGTGGGTGAGTCAGAGTCCTCTTTAATGGCTTTACCCTTGTCCTTTTTCTTTCCCATTGTGCTGTAAGAATTCGCGAGTAAGAAAGTCTTGAATATTATTTTTATGACCAGGAATAAATTCAATATCAAAATCAAAAACACTTAATAATGCTTGCCATCTTGCAAAAATTTGTTTAGAGGCAAGATTTTTAACATCTTTTTGTAAAACATCTTTAGCAGATTGACAATCAATACGTAATAAAAATTTTTGGTTTAATAAATCAGACTGAAATTTATTTATACATAGTACTATACTCAAAATTTCTTTTTTAATAGTGGAGTAGTTAAGTTGAGCAGGAGTCCAATGGCCTGAAGTGTATTGGATTATACGTTCTTTACCATCAAGTTGTTGTTTTAAAATACCACCATATCCTATATCCGAAGCATCAGTTTCAACAATTTTAAATGCTGTAGGATTAGGAATATATAGATAAGGTATTTCTTTTACTAAAGATTTTATCTTTTGAACTAATTGAGTATGCTTTTCCGTCCAAGGATGAGGATTTTTACATAATCTATCATGCAATGGTTTTATCATGCAATTTAGATTAGGATAAAAATCAATAACATAATTTAAACAACCAAAAAATCATTGTAGTTGGAGTTTATTAGTGATTTCATCTGGAAATTTTTCTCCAAATACCAAAGTTCTTTCTATGGGTTGAATTTTACCTTGCTCAATATAATGACCCAAAAATCTGATTTTAGTTTTAAACAAGTCCATTTTAGTTTTACTTAAGGCCAAACCATTTTGCCGAATTACCATACAAAATGTTTTTAAGTGTGTGAAATGTTCATGAAGAGTTGTACTAAAAATAAGTACATCATCAATATATACAATACAAAATTTAGAATAAGGATTAAAAATATCATTCATAATCCTCTGAAATTCAGAAGGAGCATTTTTTAAACCAAAAGGCATTACATTCCATTCATACTGACCAAATGGAACTGTAAATGCTGTTTTATATCTATCTTTAGGATCAATTTGAATCTGCCAGTAACCAGATTTCATATCAAATTTACTAAAAATATTTGTATTATATAATTTCTTTAAAAGATCTTTTTTATTAGGAATTGGATATCTAATCCATTTTAAAGCCGTATTTAATGGTTTATAATTTATTACTAATCTCGGAACACCACGTTCTATTTCAGCATTTTTATTGACATAAAAAGCTGCACAAGACCATGGGCTTCTAGATTCAGATATTAATTTTTTATTGAGTAAATCATGAATTTTATTTTTACAATGCTCTATCAATTCAGGACTCATCTGAATTGGTCTAGCTTTAGTTTTAATAGTTTTTTCATCAAAATCTTTTTCATATGGTAAATCTACTATGTATTGTTTACGATCCCAAAAAGCATGTGGATGATCAGCACATACTTCCTTTTCCATAGATTCTTTTAATGTTGTTATTTTATCTTGTATTTCTTTAGTCTCTAATTGTTGTTTAATTTTGTTTAAACACATATTATTTCTTGCATCTTTTAAATCTTCTTCTCTAGATTTAATTAAAGAATTGATCTCTAATATTTTAATTGAATGAGCTTTTAAGAGATTTAATTGCTTCTTCTTAGGTTTTTCAGTGAATTCTAACTTAACTGTACTATTTCTTATTTTAAATTTAATACAATCCTCTTTAACTGAATATGGTGTTATTAGGTTTATAAAAGGGTATAATTTATTTGAGGTGATAACAAAAATACTGTGTTTATTTCTAAACCTTGATTTACTATTTGTGCATCTGTTTTACCTATAATTTCTAATTTAGATTTATTTGCAGTACTTAGTTTTTCATTAGTTTTTGACCAATATCTTTTAGGGATTAAATCTGATTTTATACAATTTAAATCTGCACCTGTATCAAACAGTGCAATTGCATCTATTACAAAATCATTTACCTGAATATTTATTTTTACCAAATATTTTCTTGAAGTTATTTCTTGTAATAAATTTAGAAAATTACTATCTATATCTTCATCTAATTGATTTATTTCATCTTTATCTGGTTCTGCTTCATCAGAAGAAGAACTAGAAATAAGTTGAGATTCTAATACCTTTATTAGTTTATCATGAAGTTGAAATTGTCGTTTTAATTCACTAACTTCCTTCTTTAGATTTCTAACTTCATTTTTTAAATTACTAGTGGAACTTTCTGCTTCTACTTTTTTATGCTTATTTTTATTTAATATAGTTGTGAGATCATAAGTATTATGTTGAATTTTAGGAGTTATATCCTCTTTTACTATCTGGGTTTCGTCAAAACTTTTAATGAGTTTTTGAAGGAGTTTAGCTTTAGTGTCTTGGTCATCTATAGAATTTACTACTTCTAAAAGCGTACTTTGATCTTTAGTTAACATATTTATAGAATAATCAGATGAACTAGTTGTTGTACCTAATTCATCAATTTGATTTCCACTTTCTATAACCTCAGATTCTGAAGAATCAGAATCAAGATATAATTCGTGGATTTTATTTAACACTTCTTCATCTAAATGTAATTCATTTAACTTTTTATTAAATTTACAAAATTTTGAAGTATGTCCCTTTTTACCACAATTATAACAAGTTTACTCAATTGATCTTTTAATTTATTTACAAATTCTTGTTTACTTGATTGAGAAATAGTAAATAGGGCACCAGACTTAGGCATTATTGATAAACCTAACACTATATCTCAATTTAAATATAATGCTTCAACAATTTATGAATGGAACATAGATGGTTTAAGTGAATATAATATATTAAGTATTTTGCAACAAATGACTATGGCTCCAAATGCTTATAAAACGCAGTCAATTATTTCTGATAAAGCTATTGCAGAAATCCATATTGCTGGATTTACTGGACAACTTAAAGGTTGGTGGGACTATCATCTCACTGAACAACAACAACTAGAAATTTTAAATTCAATTCAAGTCAATGATGAAGGTGAACCTATATATGATGAAAATGGTGAAGTAATTTAGGATGCTGTGTCATCTTTAATTCTCACTATTTCACTTCATTTTATTGGGGATCCATCTCACTTAAAAGATAAAATTGCAGAATTACTTAGTAATTTAAAATGTAAACACTTAGGTAATTTTCAAGAATATAAAACTACTTTTCTCACTAGGTTAATGTTAAGGGAAGACTCTAATCAAAGCTTTTGGAAAGAAAAGTTTTTGGCTGGACTACCTTATTTCTTAGGAGAAAAAGTTAGGAACAATATTAAACAACAATATGGTCAACCTATACCATACAGTAAATTAACTTATGGTCAATTAATTAGTATAATTCAAAAAGAAGGTTTACAAATTTGTCATGACTTAAAACTTCAAAGAACAATAAAATATGAAATGCAAAAAACTAAAAAAGAATTAGGATCATTTTGTAAACAATTTGACTATACTTTAAAATCTCCACAGAAATGTGATGGACAATGCTCACGAACACATAAATATAAAAAACAGTATAAAAATAAATATCATAAAAGACAATACAGGTCTACACCTAGTCAAGATAAATTTTATTCTAAAGAAAAATATAAACCCCATAGGAAGTCTAAAAGAAAGCAACAAGCTAAAAATTTCAATAAAACCTCTTATAAAGATTTAACTTGTTATAATTGTGGTAAAAAGGGACATACTTCAAAATTTTGTAAATTTAATAAAAAGTTAAATGAATTACATTTAGATGAAGAAGTGTTAAATAAAATTCACGAATTATATCTTGATTCTGATTCTTCAGAATCTGAGGTTATAGAAAGTGGAAATCAAATTGATGAATTAGGTACAACAACTAGTTCATCTGATTATTCTATAAATATGTTAACTAAAGATCAAAGTACGCTTTTAGAAGTAGTAAATTCTATAAATGACGAAGACACTAAAGCTAAACTCCTTCAAAAACTCATTAAAAGTTTTGACGAAACCCAGATAGTAAAAGAGGATATAACTCCTAAAATTCAACATAATACTTATGATCTCACAACTATATTAAATAAAAATAAGCATAAAAAAGTAGAAGCAGAAAGTTCCACTAGTAATTTAAAAAATGAAGTTAGAAATCTAAAGAAGGAAGTTAGTGAATTAAAACAACAATTTCAACTTCATGATAAACTAATAAAGGTATTAGAATCTCAACTTATTTCTAGTTCTTCTTCTGATGAAGCAGAACCAGATAAAGATGAAATAAATCAATTAGATGAAGATGTAGATAGTAATTTTCTAAATTTATTACAAGAAATAACTTCAAGAAAATATTTGGTAAAAATAAATATTCAGGTAAATGATTTTGTAATAGATGCAATTGCACTGTTTGATACAGGTGCAGATTTAAATTGTATAAAATCAGATTTAATCCCTAAAAGATATTGGTCAAAAACTAATGAAAAACTAAGTACTGCAAATAAATCTAAATTAGAAATTATAGGTAAAACAGATGCACAAATAGTAAATCAAGGTTTAGAAATAAACACAGTATTTTTGTTATCACCTCAAATAAATTATACCCTTTTATAAACCTAATAACACCATATTCAGTTAAAGAGGATTGTATTAAATTTAAAATAAGAAATAGTACAGTTAAGTTAGAATTCACTGAAAAACCTAAGAAGAAGCAATTAAATCTCTTAAAAGCTCATTCAATTAAAATATTAGAGATCAATTCTTTAATTAAATCTAGAGAAGAAGATTTAAAAGATGCAAGAAATAATATGTGTTTAAACAAAATTAAACAACAATTAGAGACTAAAGAAATACAAGATAAAATAACAACATTAAAAGAATCTATGGAAAAGGAATTATGTGCTGATCATCCACATGCTTTTTGGGATCGTAAACAACACATAGTAGATTTACCATATGAAAAAGATTTTGATGAAAAAACTATTAAAATTAAAGCTAGACCAATTCAGATGAGTCCTGAATTGATAGAGCATTGTAAAAATGAAATTCAGGATTTACTCAATAAAAAATTAATATCTAAATCTAGAAGCCCATGGTCTTGTGCAGCTTTTTACGTAAATAAAAATGCTGAAATAGAACGTGGTGTTCCCAGATTAGTAATAAATTATAAGCCATTAAATACGGCTTTAAAATGGATTAGATATCCAATTCCTAATAAAAAAGATCTTTTAAAGAAATTATATAATGCAAATATTTTTAGTAAATTTGATATGAAATCTGGTTACTGGCAGATTCAAATTGATCCTAAAGATAGATATAAAACAGCATTTACAGTTCCATTTGGTCAGTATGAATGGAATGTAATGCCTTTTGGTTTAAAAAATGCTCCTTCTGAATTTCAGAGGATTATGAATGATATTTTTAATCCTTATTCTAAATTTTGTATTGTATATATTGATGATGTACTTATTTTTAGTACAACTCTTCATGAACATTTCACACACTTAAAAACATTTTGTATGGTAATTCGGCAAAATGGTTTGGCCTTAAGTAAAACTAAAATGGACTTGTTTAAAACTAAAATCAGATTTTTGGGTCATTATATTGAGCAAGGTAAAATTCATCCCATAGAAAGAACTTTGGAATTTGGAGAAAAATTTCCAGATGAAATCACTAATAAACTCCAACTACAACGATTTCTTGGTTGTTTAAATTATGTTATTGATTTTTATCCTAATCTAAATTGCATGATAAAACCATTGCATGATAGATTATATAAAAATCCTCATCCTTGGACGGAAAAGCATACTCAATTAGTTCAAAAGATAAAATCTTTAGTAAAAGAAATACCTTATCTATATATTCCTAATCCTACAGCATTTAAAATTGTTGAAACTGATGCTTTGGATATAGGATATGGTGGTATTTTAAAACAACAACTTGATGGTAAAGAACGTATAATCCAATATACTTCAGGCCATTGGACTCCCGCTCAACTTAACTACTCCACTATTAAAAAAGAAATTTTGAGTATAGTACTATGTATAAATAAATTTCATCTGATTTATTAAACCAAAAATTTTTATTACGTATTGATTGTCAATCTGCTAAAGATGTTTTACAAAAAGATGTTAAAAATCTTGCCTCTAAACAAATTTTTGCAAGATGGCAAGCATTATTAAGTGTTTTTTATTTTGATATTGAATTTATTCCTGGTCATAAAAATAATATTCCAGACTTTCTTACTCGCGAATTCTTACAGCACAATGGGTAAGAAAAAGGATAAGGGAAAAGCCATTAAAGAAGAATCAGACTCACCCACTAAAGCTCTTTCAGAGCATTCAGAAGACCTCACTAAAACCCCAACTTTAAACACTAAAACCTCTAAAGATCTTCAAAAATGGATTGAACAACTCAGTCAATCCCCTGAAGTTTTAAAGGCGTTGCAAGGTATAGCATCTTCTTCCACAGAGGATGCAGGTATGTCTTCTAAACTTAAAACGATCGTACCCGTTCATGGTACGGCTAGTCTGTCTCAAACGGTAGACAGTAAAGACTTATCAAATCCGTTGATGGCTGTGGATTTGCCAAAAATCCAGTATACTCCTCAAAGTATACATAAATGGTTTGTTAAAAATATTTTTGATTATGAAATTGAGATTGAGGATGGGTATAATAATATTAATCCTTGGTCAATTTTAAAACACTATTACCCTGAGGATTGGTATTTTACTCCAAATGATCTTTCAAAACCTCAGGAATATTATCATAATATCTTACTTGATACGGACTCTGTAAAAATTAAACATAATTTTGATCCTAAAAATAAATCTATTATTTTGTATTCTTCCATAAAAATCCAAAGAGTTATTCATCCTAAAGATTGGCCTGCTCCATCCCTTTATACTCCAGTAAAATTCAAAGTTTTATATAAGCATGTGCATAGTACTACTTATAATTATTTTGACTATAAAGAAGCATGGGAAAAAGTTTTCTATATTCAAAATCCCACTGCTACTCATTCGTGGTTAATTTATTTTGATCAGTCTTTTCGTACTGATTTAAAGATTCCAAACTGGTTTAAAAAATGGTGGCAAACAAGGGGTTTATCCAATGATATTCTCCCTCCTCCTATCATCTCTTTATACCAGTACTTTAAAGCCCATTATAAACCTAGACCTGAAGAAGCCCATATTCCATCCTTAATGTACTATTGTATGGCCTTCTTTACGCCCTGGGTATATCAATGGTATTTGGACACTCAGTATGCCATAGGAACTCAAATTCCTATGTTGGTAAAACGACACAAGATTAAATGGTGGGGCTCTTTCAAGAACTCTACCACTGAACTTAAAATCGATCAATGGATTATAACTAAACTTTCTGGTACACCTGCATTAACCTATGCTACAACTCTTGCTTTAAAGGATCAACCTACATTTGGAATCCAAAAAGCACAGTGTCAAGCCAGGTTAGCAGCGGCTAAAACACCTGATGAGTATAAAAGAATTTGCCAGGAAATATTCCAGCAGCTTTCCACAGGTTCAGATTCTCCAATAAAACCCTCATCAAGTAAACCGCCAGCAGTTTCTTCAGATAAATCGTCATCCAAACCCAGTCTTAAAGGCAAAGCCAAATGGGCAGACATGGCATCCTCATCTTCGTCAACATCATCATCTTCCCTTGTTTCAAGTAAAGATAGTAATGATGATATTCTTCAATCAATAATAGTAAAAAGTAAAACTGACAAAAAAGAAAAAGGAAAAGCAAAGTTAAAACAAAAAAGCAAAGTGAAAAGAAAAGAAAAGAAAAAGAAGGACACTTCGTCCTCATCTGATTAAAAGGCAGAAGGAACCTTATTCCTTCACGTGTCTCTACAGTAAAAGGCAAGCTCCAATGGCCGACCAAGCACTATTCCTCTACAGTAAAACTCCGTGACAGACAGAGTAATGTGTATCAACAGTAAAAGTAAACAAGAACGATTCTTTATTTTTCTATATATATAGGGAGCCTCTCCCCTTGTGAAGGCATAAGTTTAGTTTTAGTTTATAACCATAATCCCTCTCTCCTTCTTCGCTCCTAGTTCAACCTGTAAGCGTTCAAGTTGGAGAAAGTCTAAATCTAAAACTCTTGTAAGTTTTAAATCTTGTATTTATATTTTGTAATTAAATAAAGTTTGTATTTTATTTTAAACTGCTACGAATATAAGTCCGTGTTTACGGCACCTTTCTCTTCTCCCTCCACACTCTGACTTAGTTCTGGGGATCCCAGGCTAAGGTTGCAGGAACCCTAAACCTTTGTGCTAAATTGTTGATTAAATTTGTTATAAGTATGCTCTGTGGATGCAGCTTAGTATGATCTTCCACATCAGAAATATTGTGTAAACTGTATGTTGAATCTGAAGTAAAAATATACTTAATGAATTATATAAGTATTCATATGAACCCAATTAATCATAGTATTTTAGTTCACAGTTATAATTTATCTTTAAATATTTGTATCTGTATTTATTTAAATCCCAGTAATAATCTTAGCTCTCTACATATATATGACTTGTAACTCTTTTACTAAGTCTTTATCCTTAAAGTTTATATACGATAAAAAACTTAAAAGGCATAAGTCTTTAGTTTATTAGTCTATATACTATAAAAAGGCATAAGTCTTTATTATTTTTGTAAGTCTTTGGTATTAAAGTCATTAGTCAATAGTCTTTTGTTTAAAATCAAGTCTTACGTGTTTTGCTTTTGTTTTCAAAGTCTTTAGTTTTTGTTTTGTTGTCTTTGTTTTTTGTTGAGTCTTTAGTCTTTTGTTGAGTCTTTAGTCTTTTGTTGAGTCTTTATATATATACATATATATATATATACACAATTCAGTTGTGCTCAATCCCACATCGGGGAGAAGAGCATGTGAGGGTGGTGGATTGGCTATAAAAAGAAGCCAAGGTTTAGGTTTCTAAACTCACCAAAACACTTGAATGTATTTTATATTAGGGATTTAGAGCAAGTCTTTTGGAATCCCTTAGAGTATAAAATATTTGGGGTGTTTTGAGAGTGTCAGGTAGAAAAATTCTTGGTTGTCATTTGGCAACGGCCGTGGTTTTTTCGTGTTATTTATTCTCTTTAATTTCTCAGTCATTATTTTATTTTCTCATTTATTCCTGCTTGAAGCCGGTCCGAAGGGCGGGAAAAAGCGATTTTCCCATCATTTCCCTTCCTCAATACGAAGATATCACATCTTTATATGAATGCAGTCTTGACTTCAGGAGATGGAACTTTATTGGAAACAATGTTCCAAAAAGTTAGTTTTTGTTGTATGGCGGGGACGCTAATTCCAAGTTTTTTATGCCAGTGCCTTTTTCTAGGCATAAGAAAAAACAAATTTCCAAATTGCGCAACAATGATGGTGAATGGAAAGAGAAGGGTCACAGTTTAGAAGAGCTGATGGTGGACTTTTTTTTAAAATTATTTTCTTCTTCTGAGTGTATGGGTACTGATGTATTTTCATGTGTTCAGCCTCTAATTTCGGCTTCTAAGAATCAGTTCCTTGGGGCTCCATTTATGGCAGAGGAAGTGAAGGAGGCAGCATTCTCTATGTTTTCGGACAAGTCCTCGGGCGAATGGGATGAACTCGTGTTTCTATCAGAAGCATTGACACATTATTGGACAGAAGACTGTGGCAGCTTGTTTGAGTTTTCTTGCTCCTGGTCAATCCGAGCCTAAATGATACTCACTTAGCACTAATTCCAAAGAATAAAGAACCCTTGTTTATGGCAGACCTTCGTCCCATCTCTTTGTGCAATGTCCTTTACAAGGTAATTACTAAGGTCCTTGCTAATTGTCTAAAAGAGGTCCTTGCTAATTGAGAATTATAGAAATTTGAGATTTTCATTAATCTGGCCAAATTGAAGCTTGTCTGTCAAAATGCATTTTAGCTAAATAATTGTATCGTGAAGTGAATTGATACTATATTACAGTTAATGTTGATAAATTGGTCTATTTTTTTAGCAGCATATTCCATCCTATGTTACTTTCTATATATGAAGTTATTTCTTTATGTTGCGAATTTTCAAATGTTTCTTGCTAATTTTGAACATGAATCGGTTTTTGACTTTCATATGTTTGTATGTTTTATAAATTTGATTTGACAATTGAATTATTTTTGTGATTCTCTAAACAGTATTTATTTGTTAATTTCTCTATTTGAAATGGTGCGTTTTGTTAATTCATTTTTTGAGTTAACCTAACCATGAAACGGAATGTAAATCCTAAAAAAAATAATTTTTTACATATTAAATCGGGTAGAATATTGAATTTAGGATGCTATTGTAACTGGTGTTCGAGTCCAAGATATTTGAAGAAAAAAAATTAGATTTAAAGTAAAACAACCCGCAAAATTAGGAGTTTTTTTAATGGTTTTGCAGATAGGTCATGTAATTTTCATACACTCTAGGGTCTTGTTTCTTGGTATTTTCCGTATGTTTCTTCGGGGTCTTTGCATTAGTATGTGAACTTAGGGAATTCTGTACTGCTTCCAATCTAGGTGAGCGGATAAATTTATAAAATTAGCGTTTCTTATATTTTGCTAATTCAAAAACTGAATTTTTGTCTAGAAAATTGGGAACAGGTACAGGTGGTTTGATTTTGATATGTAATGAAAAATGAGTTTTCAGAGTTGAATAAATGATATTGTGCACTCATTCTATTATGAGCCTATCAGATAAATACGATGATGAAGGCTTCGGGACAACGCTTGATATATAAATAGGGGAAAATTACAGTAAGATGTCAAAATCCAGGTAAGTTCCTGGTTTTGATTCATTTAATCGGTTCATAATCAACAAAAAATATTCATTAATATAGTAATGTGGCAAAATGCATCAGAACTATCCCTTTACATTACTAACAATTCAATAATTTTACTAATCTAACATTAATTAACATATTTTGCTTTCTTTTCTTCCTACCAATGGAGAAAAGAAAGAGCCACTGTTCCTCAAGATTATCATAAAGAGAATAGATAAAAAAACAAATCACTCCCTCATGCTATCTTCTTCATCTTCCTCCTCACTTAAATCAAGATCCGCAAACAACTCTTCTAGGGACTCTTCTAATGACATGTTGAACCTTAATTCAGGGTTTTCTTCCAAATCTCTCAAGAATTCTTCATATTCTGAGGGCTTGGATTCACTAACATCCATATTTGTCAAGAAACTTGTGCATCCGTAACTGTCCGTAAGCTTCCTCTGGCTGCTTTCGCCATAACTCTTCTTCATCAAAATTGCATCTGGACGGACAAGATTTCTGTACTGGTCTAATTCCATACCATTACTGTTAGCTCCATAGATGTCATAACCAAGAGCTGAATCGCCAGCACTCAAATTATGGCCTAGATGAGTTCTAACATAGAAAATGTTATTGTTCTTTCCTAAATCAGACTTCCGAGCAACTTGAGCATCAACTAACTTATAATTGGAACTACCAGCACCAAATTCATAAGAAAGAGGTTCCACATCTAGTATGATGTATTCCACAAGTTGCCTGCTCGTTAAGAGGGACTGAAAAGGTGCCCTCCAATACTGCTCAGCGTTCAAGAAACAATGCCTTGAAGTAAATGGATCCAATAGAGTAACACCATCCATTATTTTCGTGCAGATCACAAGAGGACCAATATTTCCCAAACTAGCCACAGCCTTCGGAGGCAAACATGTCAAATCCTCATGGCAGATAGGACAGATTTCAACAGAGAATGTATA
This sequence comes from Jatropha curcas, assembly GCF_041381405.1. NCBI lineage: Eukaryota > Viridiplantae > Streptophyta > Magnoliopsida > Malpighiales > Euphorbiaceae > Jatropha > Jatropha curcas. The sequence continues at coordinate 20,043,214 of NC_143152.1, read as the reverse complement.
TTTATAATTATAGTTGTTGCTCTTAGAATCATGAGAAACAAGCTGTTTATCATGTTGAATCTTGAGTGGAGTAACTTTACTTATAAATTCCACAAATTTTGCAGCACAGCTCCTCTTATCAAAGAAAAAATCAATAACTTGATCCACCTATTTGATTTTAATTGTAAGAGCAGTGGCAGAATGCTTTATAATCAATTGCTCCAAGTGAAAGAAAGTTCGCCTTTGAGAAACATGTTGCCTGAGCTGCACAACAGCAACCCAATGATCAGGGTTGGCTTGAACTTTTCAACAATTTTCACACAAGTGAGCATGCACAACATACGCAACTACATAAGATAGTTCAAGAACTATACAATTAAGTACCTCCTGTATTTTCAGCTTCACCTTGATTCTCTTGGAGTTGTTTCAGTCCAAAAAAACACAGCATCAACTAACCTAACCTTAGCCTTGTTGTGCAGCTTCCTCTGTATGTCAACACAAAATTTCAACAGTTCTTTCGATTCTAATTGGGCTTTAATCCATGTGTTTGGTGGATTCAAGTAGCTACTGCAATCCGGACAATGCAGAATGCTCACATGCTTTCTTAAACCTTCGGTAATGTCAATTTCGGAATGCAGACAAGTCAAACACATATTGGCATCATTTTGTACCATCGGAATACCACATTTACAACATAGAACAGTGCCAATGGATTGAGGAACCATAAACATAGCTGATTCAGCCATAACTGGTGTTCCTGATATAATAAAACGAAGCATAGTCAGTATCTAACATCCAAAAGTGAATTTTGAAAAAAAAAGGATTTCATAACGAAAGAAGTCAATAACAAAATAAACAGCAAGTTAATCTTCTTGTTCTTACAACCTATTTGTTGATTAATGCCAACATTCTTTTTCTCTACTTGGATAAATTCAGCCACAAGGCTTGATGGATAACATAATACAACTATATGCATACAAAAGTTTAATCAAATTGCAAGATAGTTTGATTCTCAAATAATGAGTGCTCTGCTTACTCATCTAAGTTCTAAAAACTATTGTTTAAACATAAACAGGAACATTAATGAAATGATCAGAAGATGACAACTCTAAATTTATGACCAGTATCTAAATCCATAAAAGCTGAGTTCCTATGGCTAAATGAATACTTGCAAGTTTAATTATTGTCTGGAAAAGAAGTAGAATAAGAAAAGTAAATTAATTAATCTAGTAGAATGTAGATAGTGCTAAAATGCAATCGCGACAGTTTAAGCAAGAGCACCCAAACACAATTAGTTCCATATATATATATATATATATATATATATATATATATAACATGAAACCACCAAAATGGTAATTAAAATCTTAAACAAACTAGTTCCATATTTTTGAAATCAGTTAGGAATCTTCATCCAACAACCCTCAAAGTAAATGCAAAAAGATAAATAAATAAAACAAATTGAAATCTTGAGCAAGCTATAGTTGCAAATCAAATTAATTTCTAACCCTGATTAATGATATCTTTCTCAAGTTGCATGATTAAGCTTCGATTATGATAAGAAAAAAAAAACAGAAGAAGAGAACCAATATCAGTCATTAGATTTTCTTGATTGTCCATATCAAATGTTATTAATAACTACTTATGCAAAGCAAGGCTATCATCGATGACCAAAGCCAAGATGCTTATATAGAATTGGATTAAACGAACATCACAAAATCAAACAAAGAGAGATTCAAAAAGACATTTTTCTTTTATCTTCTTTGAACCTTACGCAATAACTACAAAAAAAAGGTCCCTTCATAATAAGCTCATACAGTATTTAAACTTGTTTGCAATTGTTACAAGTGCAGAACAATATACAATATTGGAATAAAACTTAAGATAACAGAAGAACAGGCGAGTGCAGAAGACAAATGCAGAAATACAACTCGGTTGGAGTGCTTAAGACAAGTGCAGTAGAAAGAATTGTCAATCGAGACAAAAATCAAAAAAACTAAATAAAAAATCAAATTTCAACAAAAACAAATCTAAACAAAAAACAATTTCAAAAGAAAAAATAACAAATTCCTTAAAATCAAAAATTTTGAAAGAAAATACCTGAAATTCTGGGCTTTCAATGGCTATTGGATCAATTGGCGATTTCAATCAGAGCTTGAGCTTGATCCCGCATAAATCGTGCGAAGAAGAGATTTATAAGCACCCAATTGGGAAAGACCCAAGCGGCAAGAGAGCAATCTAGGTTTTACGTTTTAGGCTTTATAGAATGAACAAGAGAAAAACTGGGGCGTTGCCCAAACATATTAGTACTTTATTTATTAATTTTTTAAACTTTATTTTATATTCACCTAGTCTAGTTTTTAATTTTTTATTTTTAATAGTGTAGTTAACAAGCTGGCCGTATATGATTACGTATAGAGTGATGGCTCTCTCTCTCTGGACGGTGAGGGTTTGCATGAGCATGGGGTCACGTTGGAAGAGGATGACCAGATTAACCGCAGTAATCGTAAGAAACCAAGGACCTTGCGAGTTCAGTGGCTGGTGACGGAGAATCTCCTCCAGTTCAACCAGTTCGTTCTTTTAGAGACACTCTTTTAGGAGCTCAAGATGATAATATGGTTGAGGAGGATACCGTCAGTGTAGCTTCAGCAAATGGCTATCTTAGTGAAGACTCCATGGATTCTGCAGAGGATTCAGAGGATGCTTGTCCTACCATATCACTCACTAAGGTGGAGAAGGCATGTTTGCTAAGGTCATGGCGGCATGCCCTTCTCGTTAAACTCCTAGAGAAGTCCATTGGCTACAACTACGTGTCAAGAAGAGTTAAGGAGATATGGAAACCTGTTTCACCTATAGACATTATTGCCTGGACAATGGATTTTTTTTTTTTTTTTTTTGGTTCGTTTCGATAGTCCTGATGATTATGACCATGCCCTATTCGGTGGACCTTGGATGATTTCGGATCACAACCTTTCAGTGAGACATTGATATCCAGATTTTGACCCCTTTATTGCTACGCTTGAACCGTTGACGGGTGTGGGTACGATTCTCTTGTCTTCCAATAGAGTATTATGATGAAGCGTTTCTTATGAAGGTAGGGGAAAAGATAGGAAAGCCCATTAGAGTGGATGCCAACACGAGTTTAGTCAGTAGGGGACATTTTGTGTTGGTGGTGGTGTGCCCACTCAAGTGGGACCCACATATTTTTTTTAGTGGAGTGGCGGTGCCGACCACGTGATGAAAAAAAAAAAAAAAGAAAGTCAGAAGGTTGGTTGCCAACCATTCCAAGTTTGGCGACCAACCACGAAATAAAGGAAAAGTCGTGTGTCACGACTCTCTCACTCTCTCATTCCCTCTTCTATAAATAGGAGGGGTGCCTCTCAGTTTAAAACGTACAAACAATAAGTGAGAGACAGTAGAGCGCCACAGATATAACAATTAATCTGTAAAGAATATTTGAGAGTTATTAGTTTTAAGAATGGTTCTTAAAACTAAGGGTTTAGAAAATAGTGAAGATTATTAGGGTGTTCTTGGGAAACACTTTGTGAGTGCCATTATTTTGTATTGCTCTCATTGTAAGCCTATTATTTTGTAATAGTAGAAGAATTATTCGAAGTTGGTCCCGTGGACATAGCCCTAAACAGTTGAGGGTGAACCACGTAAATTTCTGTGTGTCCCATTTTTAATTTTTCCGCTGCTTAATTATTCTCGTAATTTTATCGCCGGTATCCTAACATTTTGCTCTTATGTGTGTCGAGGTGGATTCGACTAGACCCCTGCATTCTAAATTTCGGTTACAACGACGTATAAGACGCATTCAAAATGAAGGATTGTTTCTTGTCTGTTTTCATAGTGGCTGTTATGGTCATATAGCTGAAAATTGTCCGGATGGGGATCACGACGATAGTGGTGGCGATGGGGGGGGTTAGGGCAGAGGAGATGGAGAGTCGAGGCAGAGGTGATGGTTTGGATACGGGCAAGTCTGTCCTTTCAGAAAATCAGCCGATCAATTCAACGGTAGTCGAAAATTTTGGAGAATGGATGCTTGTGAGAAAAGACAAGTGGAGGAATTAGCGCCAGCAAAATAGGAAGATCAATCTGGGTGCGTTTGGGTCTTTTACTGCAGGAAGAACTCTAGCGAGAGAAAAGGCGGCTAAGAATCCTAATGGGGATCATTTTAATAACCTCCAAGATGATAATACGGACTTTCTTTGTTCTGCGAACAAGGATGAGGGCCCCACTTGGGTTCGTAGTGGCAGGAATCAAGTCCTTCGCAATCCTAAGATTGGACCTCGTTCTGTTTCTACAGAGGCGATAGAACAGTTTTTTGATCCACAAGAAAACTTTTGGTCTGTTAAAAATAATGGGCCTATTTTGTCTAAGCCGGTTAGTTTGGCCCATAAAGGGCAGGCTACTCAAAATGTTTCTAGTGGGTCTTGTCGGGCTGCTGCTGAAAGGGAGCATGTGTTAATTCTGGGTGGCAAATCTAATACTGTAAAGACTCATTTAATGGTGGCAAGAGATAACATGGACATAAGGCTAGCAGGTTTGGTGAACCCAGAACCTCCAAATCATTTTCATGACCCTTCTCAACCACATCCCTCAACCCCTAACTTAGACCAAGAAATAGTGATTGGAAGTTCGATTTGTGATGACGAGCTAATGGTAGTCGAGGAAACTCCAGCTCAAGGAACCCATAAACCCCACCCTAGTTTTGTTGAGTTGGTTGCAGATGCACTCAAGAATCCCCCGCCTGAGAGGGGTGCGATTAATTGACGTTTAAAGCATAAGGCTTGATGATAGTAGTTTTTTGGTTTGTTGATGCTTTGATCTCCTTCTTTTTCTTTCTTTTTATGATTATTTCTACTTGGAACTGCCAGGGAGATTTGTCTTTCAACTTTCGACGAGCCTTTCACGAGTATAGGAGGTTGTATAAGCTTGAGATTTTTTATTTGTTGGAGCCTAAGATTAGCAGTTTTTAGGCTTCGAAGGTGTGCAACAGTCTTAGGTATGACCGGTGGATTTGGGTGGAAGCTATTGGTTTCAGTGGCAGTATTTGGATCCTTTGGTTGGAGAATTGTTTTACAGTTTAGTTATTAACCTCACATCCTCAATTTGTTGCATGTAAGATTATTTTGAACTCAGGTGTTTTGTGGAATATTGGTATTGCCTATACTAGTCCCCAGGCCTCGTTACGACTAAGCTATGGCAAGACGTTATGCTTTCTGGCATTGATACTTCTTCCAGTTGGTTAGTGCTTGGAAGACTTTAACTCGGTCCTAAACCCATAGGAATAAGCAGGGTATTCCAGCTTTATCTTGAGTGGCTCAGGTGTGTTTGCAGATTGGATCTTTTCCAACAATCTTATTTGATTTAGGATTTTCTAGCATTCCTTTCACATGGAGTCGTGGGGCGAACTCGGGAACTCTCAGGATGGCTCGGTTGGATAGAGTCTTTGTACGACTGACTGGCGTCTCTCCTTTCTAAAGGATATCGTAACTCATCCTCCTAAGTTCCATTCTGATCATCTCCCATTGATGATTAATCTATGGGGAGGTTCCTGTCAGCATACGAAACCCTTTCGGTCACAGTGGCCTTGGTTCTCTCATAGCAGTTTTGTTGAGACTGTTCAAAATCTATGGAAACCTTCTTCCCAGGTTCATAATTCATTAAAAAAGGTTGCTGAGTGTCTCCAGGTTTGGAATCGCACAGTTTTTGGTAATATTTTCCAAAGAAAGCATCGAATCCTTAGAAGGTTGGAAGGGGTCCAACGTTGCCTCTCTCTTCATAGGGGCACTCATCTAATTCGGTTGGAGTGTAAGCTTAAAAAGCAACAAGGAGGAGACTCTCCATCATGAAGAAGTTTTTTGGTACCAGAGGTCACGCGAGGATTAGACCATTTCAAGTGATAGAAATACTAAATTCTATCACCTTTTAGCGGTTATTTGTAAAAATAGGCTGTCTATTCAGAGGTTGAAGGATTTGAATAGGGATTGGATTTCGGACCTATTGCAGTTGAAACAGATGGCGAGGGAGTTTCTCAAAAATCTTTACTCAGCAGAAGAGAATCTGGATACTTTTTGCCTTCATCTTAGCTGTTGTCCACGACTGACTGAGGACCAGTTTGTTACTCTTGCTCATCCCTTCTCTAAGAATGAAGTCTATAGTGCTCTTTCTAGTATGGCACTGAATAAAGCCCCCGGTGTTGACGGGTTCAAGGCAGCTTTTTACTAGAAAATGTGGAGTGTTGTGGGGGAGGATATTAGCCGATTTGTTGTCAATGTGTTACATGGAGCGCCTATCCCCCATGAAATTAATGAGACCTTATTAGTTCTAATTCCCAAGACCGACCAACCAGAGTTGATCTCACAGTTTCGACCAATTAGTTTGTGTACAGTGGTTTATAAGGTGATTACTAAAACGTTGGTGAATAGGCTTAAAATGGTGTTGCCCTTCTTGATTGGCCTGGAGCAGTGTAGTTTTGTTCCAGGTCATCAAATTATTGATAATGTTGTTATTTACCGGGAGGTTATTCATTCAATGCGTCTTGCTAAAGGCTCCAAAGGCTTTATGGCTATAAAGATTGACCTAGAGAAGGCTTATGATAGATTAAGCTGGGAGTTTATTTTTTGGACCCTGGAACAGTATGGTTTTCCTGAGCAATGGATTTTGGTTATTCTTAATTATCTTAGCTCCTCTTCCATGTCAGTCTTGTGAAATGGGGAAAAACTTGAAGCGTTCTGTCCTTCTAGAGGAGTCTGTCAATATGGTCCTTGGGAAGAGTGCATGACCCTTTCAGTTAAGGAACTTGATAGCTAGATGCAGGGAGCTTTTGCATAGGCCATGGCAGATTCGTTTTTTTAAGGTCTATAGGGAAGCTAACAGTGTAGCTGACCACTTGGCTAAAGAGGCTCTCCGTGGTGACTTTAGCTTTAAAACAATTATGCAACCCTCTCCTCAGTTGAAGAATTTGTTAGATGCTGATTTGTTTGGAGCATGCTGGCCCCGTGTAGTCTCTTAAGGGTTTAGTGCCCTCCTTTGTAGATAAAAAAAATGGTCATATATCTGCGCTTCCGCGGAAGATATTAAATTTGAATAATTATTTAATTGAATTATATTATTATTTTAAAAATTTTTTGATTTATAATTTAATACTGAAACATTTTATGTAAAATCTAAAAAAAAAAATTAAATTTGCACACCTAGTCATAAGTAAATGGTAAGTGCATAAATGAACCGACAATAAATTTGGTTTCAACTCTCTCACTCACAATAATAAAAAAAAAAATTAAATTGAAGTTATTATAATAATTATATTAATAAATTATTTAACACGTATGTTAATTTAAAAGTAATTTCATTTTCTATTTAAAAATTATGCATTATTAAGAACCAATATAAAATATTAAACATAAAATATATAGACACTTTATTAAACAGGTAAATACTATATTATTAAATTTCCTTACTTTGAATAGTTAAAAACTCTCTGCTCAATTTCACTTGTTTTTCGCATATTAATTAGTAAATAAATATTAATTTTTAAACTTTAAAAATATTTTAAAGAAAAATAATTATTTTATCCATAAGGTTTTATAAAATTAATTAACTCGTCCTCATATATTTGACTATATTAACCATAAATGAAAGTGACAATTCACAGCAGACGCAAACAAAATGAAAAGCAAGAAAAAAAAAAAGAGATTGGCCCACTCAGTAGCTAATTGCTTACCTGGAAATAGATAGATTAGCTGTAACTTATTTTTAGTTTGTTAGCACAGCTCTATAGGTAGTTACAACTTCTTCCTTTGTTATTGCTTTTCTGTTATCTTCTTATTCTTGTATATATTCAGAACTCACAGATTAATAAAAACATATATTTTTCCTTTTCCTTCAATCTGATCTCGTTTCATGGTATCAGAGCAATTGCTTTTCCTGCGTTCATTTTTCTAGAAGCTTCTTCATTTGCTTCTTGTTATTAACTTATGCTTGAATAGTTACATAAATTTTCCTTTAATCTGCAATGGCGGATCACCTTCAAAATCCTTCCAATCCTTTCTTCCTTCACCCAAACGAGAATCCTGCATTGATTCTTGTATCACCTCTTCTTGATGGATCAAATTACCATTCCTGGGCCAGGGCAATGAAAATGGCGCTGGCTTCCAAAAACAAACTCTCTTTTATAGATGGTTCAATCATAATTCCAGCAAAAACATACCAGATGCACTCAACTTGGGAGAGATGCAACACTATGGTGTTATCTTGGATTACTAAATCACTTTCACCTTCAATTGCTCAGAGTGTTTTGTGGATAGACATCGCTGCTGATGTTTGGAATGATTTGCGAGATCGTTTTTCTCAAGGCGACATTATACGAATTTCAGACTTGCAAGAAGAAATCTATGGCTTCAAGCAAGGTGATCTTTCAGTTACTGAATATTTTACACAGTTAAAGATCTTATGGGATGAACTGTTGAATTTTAGGCCAATACCTATTTGTTCATGTGAAATAACTTGCAATTGTGGTGCCATTTCGACTTTTAAGAGCTATATGCAAGCAGATTATGTAGTCAGGTTTTTGAAGGGACTCAATGAGAATTTTTCTAACGTCAAAACTCAGATCATGTTAATTGAACCCTTACCTTCAATTAACAAGGTTTTCTCCTTAGTAATACAACAAGAAAGGCAGATAGCAGGATCTGTGGAGCCCAAAGTTCTTGTTAATCGAGTAATGAGAAATGATAATGTGGTGTCTCTTTTGAGTTCCCGCAAGTATACGGATCGCAACGTAGTAATAAAAAGATCGATCCCATGAGGAACGGGTTATGTCCACTTTACTACTTATCCTTAACACTTATGTTTACAGCAATAAAATATGAAATGATTAAACTATAATTCTATTTAACTTTTAACTAAATATACTACTTAATTCTATAGATAAAGATATAGTAGAATACTTAGAAGAATTGATCATGCATTAGATTTTCTTTTTCTATAGCAAAACGTGTTTCATACAATAAATTTTTCTTTAATCACATGTGGTCAAGTATAATTCAACCTCTCAGTACAGAATTACTCTTTTTATTGTATGTATCTCTACATACAACAAATGCCTTACTTTGTCAAATATTAAGTCTAGATCTTATTCTTTGATTATTTCAATAAGTTAGACTTAACTTTGACAAACCAATTTAAAGATTCACATGCAAACCCAACTAAATGAATTCTATCTCTTTGATCCTTACTGAATTATTTCTTTCTGAGAATATAATTAAGTAAGCTTGATTAAACAAAGACCAAAAGATAACTTAAAGAAACTTTTATTGAATGAAACCAAATAATATTGTTGTTTTGCATAGAAAATTATGAAACACAACATGCAAAAAGTCTTTAATAAAACAAGAGAAAGATAGAAGTAATCAAACTCATGCCTCTTGGAGGGCGTCACCCCTCGAGGAACTCCTGGATGTTCTTTGCACGAACAATAATAAGTGACTCTCGTCATCTTATTTCTAAGTACTACTTTATTATTTTCTACTGTATTATAATACTACATTTTGCCTATTACATGATGCATATTATATATTGCATATTGCATATATGGCCTATGGCCTATGGCCTCTGACATATGGCCTCTCTGGCATCTTTTCATCTTGATTTGGACTTTAATTTATAGAAGAGGAAGATGATGGCAGTTATGAAGGTGGTTGGCTGGCCAAAAGGTGCTTCAGGTGACTTCTCTTGGGAAGAGTCCCGACCTATGCATGGAAAGACATGATTTTCTGGTGAAAGGTGGCAGTTATGTCTCCTGGAAACACGATTCGCGCTCGCGAGGTTCAAGGTCGCGCTCGCGACTTTTGCTTCAGATGCTTCTGCCTCTCAGAAGTGCTTTGCGCGCTCGCGCAGATGGAAGTCGCGCTCGCGCATTTCGCTGGCAAACCTTCTGCCTCTCAAAAGTGATTTGCACGCTCGCGCAGATGGAAGGCGCGCTCGCGACTTGGCTTTTCTGGGTGTAGGTTGCGCGCGCGACCTCTTCTGGTGCTCGCGACTGGCCTATTTCTTTTCCAACGCGACCTCCTTCGCATCGCGAAGTTTGCTGAGAATTTTTCTTCCATTTTTATCAACTTTTTGGTCCTCTTTTCTATATAAAGCAAGCCTTTTCATTCCTTTGTTCAAATTGTGTTCCTGGAAATTACTTTGAAACAAAAACAACACAAACAAACATAAAATATAAAAACATCATGCATTCATGCAATTTATATGAAAATAACATAACAAAATTTGCCCGCTTTGTGAAGCTATCAATTCCCCCACACTTAGCTCTTTGCTTGTCCCTAAGCAAAGCATTCACTTTCTTTTGAACTCATGTTGATCATGTTTATTTTTACTTGTTGATTTAGACTTCTTAAGTAATCTACCAAAGATAAAAGATTTATATATATTATGAACCAAGTAGTGAAAATGAATATGACATGTAAAAATTTCAATATAGCAAACAAAAATCTAAAGTATAAGAAATCTAGTCATTTTAAGATATGAGATAGGCAATCCTCCATCCTTAGAATGCAAAGAATAGGAAGTAGTTTAGATAACATACATGTATTGTTTCTTATCTCAAGGCATTTTTGGGTAGTCTTATTTCTATCTCACTGAGTGGTTGCATTTTATGCTCCATACCACTTCATTGCTTTATTATTTTTTTTCTTTTCTTTTTCTTTTGTGGTTGCATTTTATGCTCCATACCACATTTTTCTTTTGCTCAAATTTTTTTTTTTTTTAATTTTTTTAGAGATATGTGGGAATGTAAATGGTAAGTGGTTGCATTTTATGCTCCATACCACTTCACTTTGGAACAGATTTTCCATTATTCCCTTTATCGTATATTTTTCTCTCTTCAACATACCTTCATCCTTTATTGATTTGAAACATACAAGTATTTAATTTCCATTTTATTCCTATTCTTCATTCAAGTTAGGATTCAAGCTTCTCTAAAACAAAAGATAATGTCTAGATATTTAACTAAAGATTAAAATTTGCTATTTGAAAATTTCAATATGTCATATCTAATATATTAATACTTAAGTTCATATAAGCATTTTAAATCTCTTTAATCATGGTATATTATTCAAGACTTTTATTTCAACAAGCAAAATACAAACAAATCAATATGTAGAGACTAAAACATTGAACTAAGGCAAAGAAGTTGACTTTTTTAATTGTCATACTTTGTTTTTTTTTTTTTTTTTTTTTCTGAAATGAAATGAAGATGTAGGTCTATTTATTCCCCCACACTTAAAAGACACAATGTCCTCATTGTGGGAGGATATATGCATATAACACATAATGCACATGCATAAAACACACAATAAAATGCTGAAAATAAAAATGAAAGCAAATAAGGACAGAAAAACCTTATACCGCCGGAGAACCTGGAGGTGACGGAGTGAATTCGATGTTTTGTTTCTGAAAATATTTCATCCACTTTCGTGCCATACTCGTTTGGTTTTTCTAAAACCTGCGTCCATCCAGTGATTTCTTCATCCTTTTCGTTCGCTTGAGGAGAAGATGTTACTAGTGACTTGCCTCTCCTTTGTCTGTGTTCATGAGCACAAAAGGTTCCTTCATTTCTATCACCTTGCCCTACTCTTCTTTCTCATGACTTCCAGCGATAAACCATTGTGTTGCCGATTTTCCCTTCATCAACTAATCCAGTCTTCTTCAAGAACGCACCATCCATATACCTGTGAAACTTGAAGCCAAATCTATTTTTGCTGGAGCAGAACAAGAAGACACCTCCTTGTTCTTCTTAGCCTTTTGTTTGAATGGCATAGTGATGACTTGATGGAGGATTTTGATGAAAACACACAGAAAAGTGGGTTGCTGGGAGTTTTTATTGCACTAATAGAGTTGGGGATTTTGAAAGAGGAATAGAAACTCTTATATAGATGTGGTTAGGGAAGGATAGGGTTGAATAGGTAATAGGGAAGTTGAAAAAGAAGAGATTTAATTGGTTTGGAAAGGGTATTTGTAGTTGTTGTAGGTTTGAATACCTTGGGAAGGAGAAGGGCGGAATTTGAATATGGAAAAGACAGTTGTGACGTTCTGACCGTGGGACATTCGCGCCTTCAATTCCTGTTGTCGCTATCGCGTTTCAATTTCGCGTCTCGCGAATGACTTTCTCCAACCTCTCTGACTTCTGTTGCACCCGATTCGCGCCCGTGCTTGCTATTGTCGCGATCGCGAATTTGTATCCCAAAGTTTCTAACTTCCTTTGTGACGAAATCGCGCTCGCTCTTTCATGTATCGCGATCGCGAATATTGATCTCAAACCTTCTGTCTGTTTTTCACAGAAATTGCGCCAGTGCTTGCTGAATTTGCGCTCGCGTAATCTGTTTCTGTGAAGGTAAAATTTACTACACACTGAAACAAATATTAGTCTTTTTCAAAGCCGGATCTTTGGCTTTTAATCAAAGAAAATATTCAAACCGTAAACCATAGAAGAAATAAAAATAAAACTAATAGAAGTAAACATATATAAATATATATATATATATATATATATATATATAAATATATTTTGTAAATAAAAATGCTGTAAATCATACATAAGAATTTTCGTTAAATGACAAAACACCGTTCCCCGGCAACGGCGCCAAAAACTTGTTGCGTCTCTTTTGAGTTCCCGCAAGTATACGGATCGCAACGTAGTAATAAAAAAATCGATCCCACGAGGAACGGGTGATGTCCACTTTACTACTTATCCTTAACACTTATGTTTACAGCAATAAAATATGAAATGATTAAACTATAATTCTATTTAACTTTTAACTAAATATACTACTTAATTCTATAGATAAAGATATAGTAGAATACTTAGAAGAATTGATCATGCATTAGATTTTCTTTTTCTATAGCAAAACGTGTTTCATACAATAAATTTTTCTTTAATCACATGTGGTCAAGTATAATTCAACCTTTCGGTACAGAATTACTCTTTTTATTGTATGTATCTCTACATACAACAAATGCCTTACTTTGTCAAATATTAAGTCTAGATCTTATTCTTTGATTATTTCAATAAGTTAGACTTAACTTTGACAAACCAATTTAAAGATTCACATGCAAACCCAACTAAATGAATTCTATCTCTTTGATCCTTACTGAATTATTTCTTTCTGAGAATATAATTAAGTAAGCTTGATTAAACAAAGACCAAAAGATAACTTAAAGAAACTTTTATTGAATGAAACCAAATAATATTGTTGTTTTGCATAGAAAATTATGAAGCACAACATGCAAAAAGTCTTTAATAAAACAAGAGAAAGATAGAAGTAATCAAACTCATGCCTCTTGGAGGGCGTCACCCCTCGAGGAACTCCTGGATGTTCTTTGCACGAACAATAATAAGTGACTCTCGTCATCTTATTTCTAAGTACTACTTTATTATTTTCTACTGTATTATAATACTACATTTTGCCTATTACATGATGCATATTATATATTGCATATTGCATATATGGCCTATGGCCTATGGCCTCTGACATATGGCCTCTCTGGCATCTTTTCATCTTGATTTGGACTTTAATTTATAGAAGAGGAAGATGATGGCAGTTATGAAGGTGGTTGGCTGGCCAAAAGGTGCTTCAGGTGACTTCTCTTGGGAAGAGTCCCGACCTATGCATGGAAAGACATGATTTTCTGGTGAAAGGTGGTAGTTATGTCTTCTGGAAACACGACTCGCGCTCGCGAGGTTCAAGGTCGCGCTCGCGACTTTTGCTTCAGATGCTTCTGCCTCTCAGAAGTGCTTTGCGGGCTCGCGCAGATGGAAGTCGCGCTCGCGCATTTCGCTGGCAAACCTTCTGCCTCTCAAAAGTGATTTGCGCGCTCGCGCAGATGGAAGGCGCGCTCGCGACTTGGCTTTTCTGGGTGTAGGTTGCGCACGCGACCTCTTCTGGTGCTCGCGACTGGCCTATTTCTTTTCCAACGCGACCTCCTTCGCATCGCGAAGTTTGCTGAGAATTTTTCTTCCATTTTTATCAACTTTTTGGTTCTCTTTTCTATATAAAGCAAGCCTTTTCATTCCTTTGTTCAAATTGTGTTCCTGGAAATTACTTTGAAACAAAAACAACACAAACAAATGTAAAATATAAAAACATCATGCATTCATGCAATTTATATGAAAATAACATAACAAAATTTGCCCGCTTTGCGAGGCTATCAGATAACAACCATGGGAACACAAAATCTGAGTTTCACAGAGGAAGAGGTTTTCATAGCAATACTAGTGTTAAAGTTTGTTCTTATTGTGGAAAGGAGAGGCACACCATTGAAACTTGTTATAGAAAGCATGACTTTCCACCAGGATTTAAGTTTAAGAATCCTAATTTTTCCACTGCAAGTGCCAATGTTGTTTCTGCAGAAAATGTTGAAAAATCAAATAATTTTGGTTTGCAGCCCTCTTTTCCTACGCAAAACTCTCATGAAGCTATGCTTTTCACCCCTGAGCAACACCAGAAACTCTTATCTTTGATTCAAGATCAATCTATGTCTAATAGCTCGGTAAATCACATCATCACTGCAAATGATATTCCAACCAAACAACTAGAACAAATTGCTTCAGAAGGTAATCAAAAGGTTGCAGGTAATCATTTTCTCCTTGCTTCTGTGACAGACCATGGATCTTGGATTTTAGATACAGGTGCCACAGACCATATATCCACTTCTCTTGCATTTTTTACCTCATATAAGAAAATCAGACCAATTAAAGTGAAATTACCCAACAATACCTATGTAATAGCTTGCTATTCAGGCTCAGTGCATTTTAGTAATGATTTGTTTCTTGTTGATGTGTTGTATGTGCCAGAATCTCATTTCAATCTTATCTCCATTACCAAACTTATCAAAACTTTACATTGTATACTACACTTACAAGACAATTATTGCCTTATACAGGATCAGACTACCTCGAGGATGATTGGTTCAGCTGAAATTAGAGACGCTTTATACATCTTGCAGCAACCAGTTTCAAACACAACCCAGAGTGCTTCAGTCTTCAATTCAACAGTACAATCCATTTCAACTTTCTCTCCCAATCATCTGTGGCATTTTAGACTAGGCCATCCATCTCATTCCAGAATCGAGGCTATTTCTAAAGATTTTCCTTTTGTTAATTGTAACAATAATACACATGAACCATGTGATGTTTGTCATTTTTCAAAACAAAGAAAACTCTCTTTTCCCCTTAGCACCACTGCTTCAATTGTTATTTTTCAATTGTTACATGTTGATATTTGGGGACCTTTGTCCATTCCATCTATACATGGTCATCGATATTTTCTCACTATCATAGATGATTACAGTAGGCGCACCTGGATTTATCCTATGAAAGCTAAGTCAGAAACTAGATCATTACTTCAAGCTTTCATTAATCTAGTTGAGACTCAATTTAATACTAAAGTCAAATCCATTAGAAGTGATAATGGCCCTGAGTTCTTAATGAATGACTTTTATGCTTTTAAAGGTATTTCCCACCAAACTACCTGTGTTGAGACTCCCCAGCAAAATGGGATTGTAGAGCGCAAACACCAACATCTCTTAAATGTCACAAGAGCCCTTATGTTTCAGTCCAACCTGCCCAAAGCCTTTTGGTCCTATGCTGTCCTTCACTCAGTTTTTCTTATTAATAGAATTCCCAGCGCCCTTATTCAAAATAAAAGCCCTTTTCAAAAACTCTATAATACTTCACCAGATTTTAATGCACTCAGAGTTTTTGGCTCTCTATGCTTTGCCTCCACTCTTACCAATCACAGAACTAAGCTTGACCCCAGGGCTAGGAAATGCGTATTTTTAGGTTTCAAACCTGGTACAAAGGGTTACATTCTCCTAGATTTGACAACTAGAGAAATTTTTCTTTTAAGACATGTTCAGTTCTATGAAAGTCACTTCCCTTTTTCTCACCCCTCTTCCACACCTGCAATTCCCTCTTTGAATTCCCTTGCTGACACCTTATATCCTTTTTCAACTACACAGCAGCACTTCACACCTTCCAATTCCCCATTTCCTACACATTCAGCTACCCCACAACCATATTCACAGTCACCCACTTTGCAATCCCAAAACCCAGCTACCACCTCTCCTGTTACACAACCCCTTCCATTAGCTACACGTCACTCCATTAGAGTTAGGAAAACCCCCACATACCTGCAAGATTATTATTGCAACTTAGTTTCAGCAGAATCAGCATGCTCAGGTACGAGGTATCCTCTCTCCTCTGTCATTTCCTATACTCACCTTTCCCCCTCTTATTCTCATTATATTCTTAACATTTCCACTTCTGTTGAACCTAAAACATTTGCTCAAGCAAACAATCATGCTCAATGGAACGAGGCTATGGCTGCTGAACTTCAAGCTCTTGCCTGCACTAAAACCTGGAAGCTAGTTGATTTACCTGCAGAGAAAATTCCTATTGGCTGCAAGTGGGTATACAAAATAAAGCATAGGTCTGATGGTTCAATAGAGAGGTACAAGGCTAGGCTTGTGGCCAAAGGGTACACTCAAGTGGAGGGTCTTGATTACTTGGAAACTTTTTCACCTGTTGCAAAAATGACTACTCTCAGATTACTATTGGCTCTAGCCTCCATTCACTCATGGCATATTCACCAATTAGATGTGAATAATGCCTTTTTGCATGGGGATCTCAAAGAGGAAGTGTATATGACCCCGCCCCTAGGCTTGACTCTCTCTAATCCTAAGCAAGTTTGCCTTCTACAAAAGTCCCTTTATGGCCTCAAACAGGCAAGCAGGCAATGGTTTTCAAAGTTATCTGAAGTCCTTCTTAATTCTGGCTACTCACAGTCCTCATATGATCACTCTATGTTCATCAAAAACAAGTTAACTTCCTTTACCATTTTACTTGTATATGTTGATGATATCTTCTTGACAGGTGATGATGTTTCTGAGATTGATTTGGTCAAACAGAACCTTGATTCCTTGTTCAAGATTAAAGATCTAGGTCCTTTAAAGTTTTTCTTAGGTCTTGAAATTGCAAGGTCACATCAAGGTATTTCTTTATGTCAGCGGAAATACGCTTTAGAGCTTCTGTCGGACACAGGCTATCTTGCAACTAAGCCTGCTTCCACTCCCATGGATTCCCACCAGAAGTTCAGCTCTCATTCTGGATCCCCATTACCAGATTCAGCTGTTTATCGAAGATTGGTTGGGAAACTGCTGTACCTCACCACCACAAGGCCCGATATCAAATTCTCAGTCAACCACTTAAGTCAATTTTTATCCAAGCCTACCACAGTTCATTCACAAGCACTCCATAGAATACTGAGGTACATCAAATCAGCCCCAGGCAAAGGCCTTTTCTTCCCTGCTTCTTCTTCCTGTACTCTTAAAGCCTTCAGTGATTCGGATTGGGCCGGTTGTGTTGATACTAAAAGATCCATCTCTGGCTTTAGTGTTTATCTTGGCAATCCCTTAATCAGTTGGAAATCTAAGAAACAACAAACTGTCTCTAGATCATCCTCTGAGGCTGAGTACAGAGCCCTTGCAGCAGTAACTTGTGAGGTCCAATGGTTAAAATAGATGTTGACTGAGCTTTCTTTCCCACACCCTCAGCCTGTTAGCATTTACTGTGATAATCAATCAGCTATACACATTGCTGCCAACCCTACATTCCATGAGAGAACCAAGCATATTGAGCTTGATTGCCAAATTGTCAGGGAAAAAGTCAATTCAGGTCTCATTCACCTCCTTCCCATCTCCTCCTCAGCCCAACTCGCTGACATTTTCACCAAACCCCTTCCTTCCCCATCCTTCCACTCTTTTGTGCTCAAGCTGGGAATGGTGAATATCCATTCTCCAGCTTGCGAGGGGGTATTAACCATAAATGAAAGTGACAATTCACAGTAGACGCAAACAAAATGAAAAGAAAGCAAAAAATGAGACTAGCCCACTCAGTAGCTAATTGCTTACCTGGCAATAGATTAGCTGTAACTTATTTTTAGTTTGTTAGCACAACTCTATAGGTAGTTTCAACTTCTTCCTTTGTTATTGCTTTTCTGTTATCTTCTTATTCTCGTATATATTCAGAACTCACAGATTAATAAAAATATATATTTTTCCTTTTCCTTCAATCTGATCTCGTTTCAGACTATTAGGTATTTAGTTTCCGAAATTCGATTCTCTCTTATTGGATGGTCTTTTCATCTAAAATTAAATGATTTTTCCTTTAAATGAAACTAAAAAGGAAGAGAGAGGAGAGAGATATGTTTTAAAATAACAAAGGCTACCCTTAATAAAATCTGAAAACTAAATATGAAAAAAACAATAAAAATTATTTTTGTTTCTCTTCGTCTTCCTTTTCGTGTTACTCTTGAACTTCATATTATGGGTAAAAAATTTTCATGATTTTATTGCTCAATCCATACATATATTGATCACATTCTCCGAAAGAGGAACTATATCAAATCAATCCAGCTTGTCTTGCACTTAGATATGGCCACGATTCCGGAACCGGCGATTCCGGTTCTAAAAAATTTGGAACTAGAACCGAACCAAAAATTTTCGGTTTGAAACCGAACGGTTCCGATTCCGGTTTCGATTTAAAACCGAATGGTTCCGGTTCCGGTTCCTTAACAATTTCAAAACCGACGGTTCCAGTCGGTTCTTCGATCGGTTTTCCGGCGAATAGAATAATTTTAAATTTTAAATTTTGAAGACCGATTTTTAAAATTTAAAATTTAAAAATTTGTAAAATAATTTCTAAAAAAAAATACACTTAAAATATTAAAAAAAGCTTAAATTAAATTTATTTTTTTAAAAAAGACTTGAACTTAATTTATTTTTTAAAAAAAGTCGTTAACTAAATTTATTTTTTGTTTATAAAAGTTGGAACTTAATTTTCTTTTTTTAAAAAAAGGGCTTGAACTTAATTTAAAAAAAAAATTAAGTTGTCTACGTATCCTCTTGGAATTTAGAGGAATCAAAGCCCACGTAGTTCTTACTTATCTTGTACTAATTTCACCCCTTTTACCTTATTCGCTATTTCCACCACTGGTCAATGTTCTCGTTGAGGACCCATCGTAAAGATCATATAAATCTTCATTTTCTTTGAGATTTTCTTATGCTCTTATTTCGGCCTTGTTCCAATCATCCACACATGATTGTGCTTCTAGTGAATCGGGTGTCATACGAGATCGTGTTTCATCAAGTATGTTTTCTCCTTGACTAAAAGCTTGTTCAACCGCAATAGTGGAGACTGGAGCTGCTAAAACTTGTTTTGCAATTAGAGAAAGTATTGGAAATGTATTGGCGTGACGACTCCACCAATCTAAAATTGAAAATTTATTATCTGCATAATTATCACCAAACTCGAAAAAAGTGGTTAGATAATTATCTAATTCAAAAAAAGAACCAGATTCCCTGGGTCTTTTTTGTCTTTGTAGTAAAATGTGTTCAGCAACACCAACACTTAACCTTTCAGTTGGAAATTGCTGATTATTGAATTGAGAAGAATTAGAAGTTGATGAACTGGAAAATTAAACAAATTCACTATATAATTCTACAATATTTTGTCTAACTTCATGTAATACTACATTTATATTAACACCACTAAATTTATAGGTAGCATCATTAAAAATTTTTAAAATATTAAAAATTTTTGCACAAATATCCCAATTTTGTGGATATATATTAATTTCTTTAATATTGTTAGTGACAAAAATGCACAATAAGTCTTTATACGAAAAAGACTCATTTAATAATTCATATGTTGAATTGCAACGAGTTGGGACATCTCTTGGAAAATGTTTTGGTCTTTTATTATTTTCCTTACAAAATTTAGCCCAATTTTTCATCACTTAGGGATGTACCCATAAATATAAAATAGCTTTTCTAATTGGAAAAATATAAGATTTAAAAACTTTTAAATCATCTTGTATACATAAATTTAAAACATGGCAAGCACATCTTATATGAAAAAATTTTCCACCGATATTTGGTTCACAAATATTTTTAAGTTCAATAATTGATTTAGTGTTAGCAAAAGCATTATCAAATGAAATTGAAAAAACTTTTTTTGTTAACTTATATTCATCTAAAATTGAAACAATTATTCTATAAATATTATTTGCAGTATGTTTATCATCAAAAGCATTAAAAGCAATAATTCTTTTTTGAATTTTCCAATCATCATCAATCCAATGATATGTAATACCCATATAAGAATGCATTTGCTAATGATCACTCCAAATATTACAACAAATTGAAACACGAAGTTTCATTTCAGAAAATAAAAGTTCCAACTCTTTTTTTCCTTTTTTATATAAAGAAATAATAGTTCTTTTGACAGTATTTCTTGGCACTTTTTTAGAAGAAAGATTTAAAGCTTTTTGACAATATTGATTAAAACCTACTTTTTCATCAAAACTAAAAGATAAATATTATATAGAAATCATTTTTGCTAATTCTTCTTTTTGTTGTTTTTTAGAATATTGAAATAAAAAAATGTTAGAAGATGCGTACCCAGAAATTTGTGTTTGAGACCGATCAACTCCTATTTTTATTGGATGTTTTGTCTCCAAATGCTTCCAAAATGATCCATAACCGCCCGATTGTTTGGATTTATAAGATTTTCCACAATAATTGCAAATTATATCAAACATTTTGTCACCTTTGAATTTCTTCGTGAAATGAATGGCGAATATGTCGGAACTTTGTCTTGCTCTTCGAAGAAGTTGTGTACCTTGCTCTTGCTCTTCCTCTTCCTCTTCCACTTGTTGTAATTGCTCATCATTAAATTGACATTCTTGAGTTGAAATTTCCAAATTTTCATTTCGATATCCTTCAACATTTATATTGGTCGGTAGTGAAATCGAAGATGTCGTTTGTAGGGATAGATGAATATTGTGTTTCTCCAATCTTTCCCTTGCCCTTAGCTGAACTTGAGTTTCCTCTACTTGCCTTTTTTTGAAAATCATATGTAATTTGGAAAATTGAATAAAAAAAATTAGAGAGAATAATTAGAGATTGGAATTTGAAGAAATTAATTTACAATAATTTGGACAAATAATTGGAGATTTGACTTTGAAGAAATTATCTTACAATATTTTGGACAATAATTTGTGAATGAAAATTAGAGAGATTGTAGAGTAGAGAAGAATAACATAGAGAGAGTAGAGATAATTTTGTGTGAGGAGATTATAAATGGAATGAAGTATTTATAATAAATCCAAAAACTCATTTTTTAACAAATACCCTTGAAACTAGCCGTTTATAGTTGTTAGGAGGGGTAATTTGGGTATTTCATAAAAAAAAAACCGACGGGAAATCGGTGGTTCCATCCGGTTCCAGTTGGTTTCTTGGAATCGCCGGTTAGCGGTTCTAAAAATGGTGGAACCGAAACTGAACCGTTGGCCTCCGATTTCGATTTCAGTTTGGATCGATTTCAAACCACCAGTTTTGGTTCCGATTCGAACCGGTTTCGGACCACGGGTTCCGATTCTGGGAATCGTAATTTGGCCATGTCTACTTGCACTCTCGAAATACTGAGTTATTGGCATTTCATTTGCATTCTCCCAATCTCCAAATGCTGGAATTCGCCCACTAGATCTTTTCTATTCCTAAAATGGAAAAAAAATAAAAAGAAAAAACTTTAATCTCCATTGAAAAAAGAAAGAAAGAAAGAAAGAAAGAATCTTTTCTTGTTTTCTTCAATTTTGAATATCCAAGAATTTAATTTTTTTAAAATAGAGAAATAAAAGCCCAGGAAATGGTTTCCTTGGCTCTTGAATATCCAAGATTAATATTGAATCCTTGACATTGAATTTTCAAGCAGAAAGAAATAAAAAGCCAAGAAATGAAAGAGATAAAGAAATAGCTTACATTCATGTTATTGTTGTGGCAAAATAATCAGAAGAAGCCGAAGAAGAAGAGAGAGTGAGTGAAATAAACAAAAAAAGTGTAGACAAAGGCTCAAGAGAGAAAGATTGGAGAGCTGCTATCTAAAAAGGAAGATAGCGAAAAAGAGGGGTTTATTTGGGGATTCTTAAGAAACACTCTCTTTGCAAAGGAGATAATAGTACCTCAGAATTTGCAAAGCGAATTTAGAAAGAAAGATACATTTCAATTCTTTATAGCAAACAGTGGTAGTACTATACCTAATAATGTCTTTGAACAAATTATACTAGGCACGTAAAAGAGAATTGTTAGAAGATAGGAGAGAATTAGAGGATATTCAAATTGAGAGCACAGAGACAAGTAAAACGAAGCATTAGTGAAGATAGTGTTGTGCGGTGCCCACTCAAGTGGGACCCACAATAAATTTGAAAAGAAAAAAAAAAAAAAAAAGGGAAAAAACGTGTTATTTGTAAAGTCAAATAGTTGGCAGAAGGTTGGCAACCAACCATTACCTAAGTGGAGAGCCGTCTGTAACTCACACACGACTCTCACATTACCTCTCCTATAAATAGGAGAGGATTTGCCTCAGTTAAGACACACACAGCAGAAAGACGAAGAAGAAAAAAAAATGTAGAGAGAGTGTGTCTAGTTTTAGGATAGGTTTCCTAAAACTAGGGGAGAGAAAAATAATAAGGAAATTATTATGGGGTGTTTTTAGGAAATACTTTGTGTGCCACTATCTTTTGTATTACTCTCTTTGTGTACCTACTATTTTTAATAGTGGAAGAATGATTCGGAGTTTGGCCCGTGGACGTAGCCCTAAACAGTTGAGGGTGAACCACGTAAATTTCTGTGTGTCACAAGTTTATTTTTCCGCTGCGTTAATTCTCTCTTAATTGGTTGAAAGGGCCCAACGAGTGGTATCAGAGCTGATGCCCAACAACTGGTATCAGAGCTGATTCCTAACAAGTGGTATCAGAGCCGAAGGTTTCGGCAGGTCCAGCCGGTCAGATAGCGGTATCGGATCCGTGGATATATTTTGAAAATAAATATACCACGATGAAGAGAAAATTACGACGAGTCCATCGGTGCTGTTCGCTCGAAAATATATTGTAGTATCGACTTAGTGGTGAATAGTAAAACAGTAACTTAGAGTTGGTGGTGAACAGTAGTAATGGCGTTACTGTTGCTGAGCCCGTGACTCTTAAGCCCAGCACTATTCACGTGTACGGTTACTATTCACATGTACTGATACTATTCACGTATACTATTACTATTCACAGCTACTATTCACGTATACTAACAATCAAGGCAGAGTCAGACTTGAGTGGGCTAGTGTTTGTAGTGGTGGACGATATCTCAGAAAGTCCAGTGGCCAGCGACTCAGAGTTGAGTGGGCCAGTGTTTGCAAAGGTGAATGATATCTCAGAAAGTCCACAGTGGCCAGCGACTCAGAGCAGAGTGGGCCAGTTTTTGCAAAGGTGGACGACAGACATAACATAGTTGCCAGTGACTCAGAGCAGAGTGGGCAGTGTTTGCAAAGGTGGATGACAGACATAACCCAGTTGTCAGCGACTCAGAGTAAAGTGGGCAAGTGTTTGTAGAGGTGGATGACAGACATAACATGGTGGCCATCGACTCAGAGTAGAGTGGGCTAGTGTTTTCAGAGATGGACGATATCTCAAAAAGTCCAGTGGCCAGCGACTCAGAGTAGAGTGGGCCAGTGTTTGCAGAGGTGGACAAGAGACATAACACAGTTGTCAGCGACTCAGAGCAGAGTGGGCAAGTGTTTGCAGAGGTGGACGATAGATATAACACGGTTGCCAGCGACTTAGAGCAGAGTGGGCCAGTGTTTGCAGAGGTGGACGATATCTCAAAAGTCCAGTGGCCAGCGACTCAGAGCAGAGTGGGCCAGTGTTTGCTGAGGTGGACGATATCTCAGAAATATACATGAGTAGTCAGAGGGTTTCGTAGAAAAAGAGGATTGTGTTTGCAAACTGAGGAAGAGCTTGTACGGCTTGAAGCCGGCACTGAGACAGTGGTACAAGAAGTTTGAGTCTGTTATGGGGGAGCATGGCTATAGAAAGACTACTTCAGATCACTGTGTTTCTATTCTCTAATGATGACTATATTGTTTTTGCTCTATGTGGTTGATATGGTGACTGTTGGTCAAAATTCTAGCGTGAAGAAACAGCTAAGTAAGTCTTTTGCCATGAAAGACTTGGGACCAGCAAAGCAAATTCTTGGCATGAAGATCGAAGAGCCAAGAAATTATGGTTGTCACAGGAGAAGTACATTGAGAAAGTACTTCAAAGACGGAGAGAAGGAAGAAATGGAAAAGATTCCATATGCTTCAGCAGTTGGAAGCTTGATGTATGTCATGGTTTGTACACGACCAAATATTGCTCACTCAGTTGGAGTAGTGAGTCGGTTTCTTTCAAAATCTGGAAAAGAACATTGGACTGTAGTGAAATGGATTTTCAGGATATCCAATCACATTTGCAGGGGGAGCCGTGTCGTGACAGTCAAGATTACTGAAGCGTGCAAAGAGTTGCTGTGTAACAACAGAACCAAGACCGAAAAAAAAGATCTGCAGGTGGTGCCTTGTGTCGAAAGTCTTCTCGACAAAAGGAGGTCGGGCGGCGTGTCCCGCAAAGTTGTAGCGGCGGTACAAGATGGTGGGCAGATCTAATAGATTATAGCTGCAGGGATGATGATGACTAACGTCCCACTTGAGTGTGCAGGGGGAGATTTGTTGTGCGGTGCCCACTCAAGTGGGACCCACAATAAATTTGAAAAGAAAAAAAAAGGGAAAAAACGTGTTATTTGTAAAGTCAAATAGTTGGCAGAAGGTTGGCAACTAACCATTACCTAAGTGGAGAGCCGTGTGTAACTCACACACGACTCTCACATTACCTCTCCTATAAATAGGAGAGGATTTGCCTCAGTTAAGACACACACAGCAGAAAGAAGAAGAAGAAAAAAAATGGAGAGAGAGTGTGTCTAGTTTAGGATGGGTTTCCTAAAACTAGGGAAGAGAAAAATAGTGAGGAAATTATTATGGGGTGTTTTTAGGAAACACTTTGTGTGCCACTATCTTTTGTATTACTCTCTTTGTGTACCTACTATTTTTAATAGTGGAAGAATGATTCGGAGTTTGGCCCGTAGACGTAGCCCTAAACAGTTGAGGGTGAACCACGTAAATTTCTGTGTGTCACAAGTTTATTTTTCCGCTGCGTTAATTTTCTCTTAATTGGTTGAAAGGGCCCAACGAGTGGTATCAAAGCTGATGCCCAACAACTGGTATCAGATCTGATTCCTAACAGATAGCAAACAAAAAAGTTAATTAATAGCAATAGACTACAGAATGAGAAGAAAAAATAAATGAAGGAAAGCATAGATTGGCACCATAAAGCTGGGCACGTGAAGATCGGCAGTCTAACAGAAGCGAGGTTTGAGATGGGGCTGAATCGGTCACTAGAAGGGAAATGGGAATAAGGAAGACCCACACCCCGACACCGCCGCCGCTGCCGCCACTAACCGCCAACGATTGGAGTATGCAGTTCAACCCAAGTGCATGTGTTTGTCAAGGTCACCAAAGGTAAGTTTGAGGAGTTGATGATGAAGAGGATGATAGATAAGAGACAGTGAGTTTTAACTTTTGGTCAATATTTGTTTTAATTATTAAGGGATATTTAGTTTCTTCATCCTCGTTTTAATGAAAAAAACTCCGATTTTAGATGGAAAGACCATTTAATAATAAGACGGAATCAAATTTCGGAAACTATATATCTAACAGTAAAAAAATATGAGGACAAGTTAATTAATTTTGTAAAACCTTAGGGACAAAATAGTTATTTTCCCATCTTTTAAATGTTTCAATCAAAACATAGAAAATAAAAATAAACATTTATTTTTAAAAAATATAATTTAATGATCTATAATTAATACTATTAGATTTCGAAAGTTACCGTTAGAAATTGGATCAAGTCGGGGAGTGCACGACAGATCGACCCAAAAAATATATATAATAATTATAATAATATAATTATTGATATAAGGAAGTTAATTTTATACAATCATAAAAAATATATATAAGGAATTGATATAAGGTAATATAACTTTTCATTACTTAAAAAAAACAAATAGAACTCACTTTACAGTAGAGAAGAAGAGAGAAAAATATCACACAAAATCTCTTTGATAGTAATTATATACAATCAAGTAAATTGGTTTATGGATCATTGGTGATTTTCTTATAAAATCACTTAAATCTAGTGATTCAAGGAAAGAGGATTTTGTTTTAAGTGAATTGAGTATTTACAATAGGTTAATAATTTTCTAGGCAAAACACGAACTAATATGTTTGATTCTTTTTAGTTTAACAGTTATAATTTTTTTTTACATGAAATGAGAGATTTATTACTAAGTGAACACAGTGCTTACAACATCCTCTAGGAAAGCAGGAGGACTAGTCCAAACGCAGAAGCAAGCAAAATTACATGCCTCTTCTTGCAAAAGAGTGTGCTGACACGTTGGCTTGCCTTCTTACCCAAGATACTTTGACATTTCCCATCTAACTCATAATATACTTAGCATCTAAAAGAAGGGTAAAACAACTGTAAATAATAAGAAGTTTTTGTATTTATAAAGAAGTGTTTTTGTATTTATAAAGAAGTCTTTTTATGCTATTAGATTTTAATAACTTCTATACAAACCGTTAGATTATCAGACTAACAATATATTAATAGTATGTTTAAAAATATATATTAATAGTATTATTATTTATTAGTTTATTATTCTTATCATTGAAATAAAGTTTTCAATCTTATTTTTTCTAAGAACACAAAATAAAACATTTTTTTCCTATCTAACAAAAAATTTAATTCATTTTTCTCCTTAATATTATAAATAAGCTAACTATATATTAAAAATAATATAATATTATCACTATTAAATTAATATGATCTAAATTATTTTGTTACTTTAACTCTTACCTTAGGAAAAATTGGGCATAGGCAATTTATTTTATGCTAATATCCCTTTCACAAGTAGATCTATTTTATATATGTTATTATCAAATTTATAATTATTTTTAACTAAGATGAAATTATGCGTATTAAAATTATTTCAAAATTCTACATTATTATCAATTAAAAAATATATATATAGTTATTCTCTAAAAAACATAATTATACATGAAATATAACTTTTGTTAGTAAAAGTACACGTGTGATATGAATGTTTATTATCTTTACAGATTTGATTTTTGAATTTCATAGTTGTTCTTTTAGTTTATATTGTTATTTGTTTTTTTAACGTATAATACTTCAGTTATAAAAAAATTTATTGAACTACTTTCTTTTTTATATTTAGAAAGATTGAAAAAATCTTGTACTATTTAAAAAGGATATTTTATATAGAAAAATTCGAAAAAAAGTACTCAAAAACAACTTAAAAAAAGAGATAGTTAATTAATTAACCTGCTATAGCAGGTTTACTTGCCACGTATCATTAAATTGTAAATTTTGTATCTATACAAAATAAGTATTTCTGTATATATAGTCGTAAAAGCCCTAAAAGTATTCTACCCCAATCTGAGATATTATCAGTAGTAGCATTAACCACATTTGCTACTTGGAGGCTATCAACTTCCAAGAGCACCGGCCTCTAGTCACGTGTAGAGAGCTAACTAACAACCTCTCGCAATGTAGTAGACTCCGTCATGAGTGGTGTCACAAACCCCGAAAAATACCTAGATATAGCAGAAAGGAAAGCACCATTATGGTCCCGAAACACAGCAGTAAAAGAGTAGCATTGTTGCTGCAGAAATATCTCTGCATCAACATTAC
The DNA here is from genome assembly GCF_041381405.1 of Jatropha curcas. Classification (NCBI taxonomy): domain Eukaryota; kingdom Viridiplantae; phylum Streptophyta; class Magnoliopsida; order Malpighiales; family Euphorbiaceae; genus Jatropha; species Jatropha curcas. Next base: position 20,015,480 of record NC_143152.1, on the reverse strand, counting down.
CCTTAATGACTCCTACTGGAGAGGAAGTCCAGGTAACAAAGACTACTCGAGGGACATTCGGGCTGAGCAAGGCATGAGCTTAGTACCTTAATGATGCAGATTGCCACTCCCTGAGATATCGACTCGCAAATGTGGAAATAGAATAAGGAGAGCACTACCTTTGGTTCCATAGAAGAGAATTCCTTACATTCCACATATTCCACGCAAGCATTGTAAACCTTTCCAACACCCTATTGTTGGGATTCTAACTGATCTCGAGTAGGATCCGCGGAAAAATGCTCCAATAATTACGTATTGGATATTGACGATTGAATCCACCAGAAATAATAACCACGGTAAAAATTAAATAATTACTGTAAATACCAGATGAAAAATAAGAACACCGAGATTTACGTGGTTCACCCTTCAAGTGTTATGGGCTACGTCCACGGGACAAAAACTCCGAATAATTCTTCCACTAAAAATGGTAGGTACAAAAGAGATTACAAAATAGTGGCACTCTAAGTGTTTCCCAAAAAAAAAAAAAAAACACCCCAAAATTACAATCCTCACTATTTTCTCTCTTTCCCAATTTTAGGAACACTTTCCTAAAATTTTCTACACTTAACTGGATCCTTTCGTTTTATGTTTTTGTACATTTTCATTGAGGAAACCTTCTCCTATTTATAGGAGAAGGGGATGCGTTTTAATCAACGCATCCACCAACTTTTGTTGAAAAAAAAAAAAAAGCAATGCGTACTCATTTTTAATTTTGCTGCCTCTTTTGAACAACAAAAACGTGCTCCTTTTTTTTTTCTTTGTTCTTTTCAAATGTGTGTGGGTCCCACATGTTGGAGGGACCGCATAACAAATCTCCCCCTCCCGACTACATGGTGGGACTCTCTATTCCTGCGGCTTTGACACATAGTTCGAACTTTTCCTTCGGAACGACCTTTGTCAATATATCTGTAGCATTTCTATCTATGTGGATTTTTCGTAACTGGAACTGCTTCTCTTCAATGGCAAGTCTAAGCCAATGATATCTTACATCAATGTGTTTCGTTCGTGCATGATACATAGTATTTTTGCTTAAGTCTAACGCACTTTGACTATCACAATAAACTATATATTCTTCCTGCTGCACACCCAATTCTTGAAAGAATCGCTTTAACCAAAGCATTTCCTTTCCTTCTTCCGTTGCTGCAACGTACTCTGCTTCAGTTGTTGATAATGAAACACATTTTTGTAATCTTGACTGCCATGAAATAGCTCCCCCTGAGAATGTAAATAGGTATCCTAATGTAGATTTTCTTTCATCAAGATCACCGGCCATATCTGCATCTTTGTAACCAACAAGTGCAGCCTTTTCACCTCCAAAAGTTAAACATAACTTTGAAGTTCCTCTCAGGTATCTAAAGATCCACTTCACTGCTTCCCAATGTGTCTTCTGGGGATTTGACAGAAATCGGCTCACAACGCCAACTGCATGAGCGATATCTGGTCTCATACACACCATTGCGTACATTAAACTTCCGACCGCTGAAGAATATGGAACATTTGACATATCTCCTTTTTCTTTCTCTGTTGATGGGTAGGATTTCTTACTCAACTTGAACTGAGCGGCAAGTGGAGTGCTAATTGGTTTAGCATTCTTCATATTGAACCTCTCTAGAACTCGTTCAATATATTTTTCCTGCGATAACCATAACCTGCAGGACTTTCTGTCTCGAATAATCTCCATTCCGAGAATTCGCCTTGCCGATCCCAAATCCTTCATGTCAAATGCTTTTGACAAATCACTCTTTAACCTGCTAATCATGTGTGCATCTAGTCCAACGATTAGCATATCATCAACATATAAGAGAAGGATGATAAATTTACCATCAGAGAATTTTTGGACATATACACAAGGATCTGCATCTGTCCTTTTGTAGCCTTGATTCACCATGAAATAATCAAACTTTTTATACCATTGTCGCGGTGCTTGTTTCAACCCGTACAAGCTCTTCTTCAAGCGACAAACCATGTCCTCTTTTCCCTTTACCTTGAATCCTTCTGGTTGTTCCGTATAGATTTCTTCCTCTAGATCCCCATGCAAGAATGCGGTCTTTACATCAAGTTGCTCCAACTCAAGATTCAAACTGGCTACTAGACCTAGCACAACTCGAATAGAACTCATTTTCAAAACTGGTGAAAAAATCTCATCAAAGTCAATACCTTTCTTTTGAGTAAAGCCTTTGACGACCAATCGAGCTTTATATCTCACTAGATTGCCATCATCTTTCTTCAGTTTGTACACCCATTTGTTCTTGAGTGTTCTCTTCCCTTTTGGAAGTTTCACCAGCTCATACGTGTCATTCTTTTTCAAAGAATTCATCTCTTCTTGCATGGCCTTTATCCAGCAATCTCTATCTTTGCAAGATTGCACATCTTGGAAGCTCTCTGGCTCCCCCTCATCAGTAATCAAAATGTAATCAGAACTAGGGTACCTTGTAGATGGTTGGCGTTCTCTGGTTGACGTTCTTAACTGAGGTTCAACTCCTTCTGATGGAATGAGGTTCTCTGGCTCCCCCTGCTCAACACCTTTTGCATCACTGTTATCTACAATTGTCTCTTGATCCCCTACGACTGGCTCTTCTTCTTCTCGTTCTGATTCTGGCATTCCTCCTCCTATGGCATCATCTGTAGGAATGCTTCCTGGTGTAATATCAATAACACCATCACTTGTGGATTCTTCACAAGTTGTATCTACCACGATCTCATTCTCGTGGAACACTACGTCTCGGCTCCGGACAACTTTCTTTTTCACTGGGTCCCACAACCTTTAGCTAAACTCTTCGTCTCCATAACCAACAAAAGTGCAAGGAACTGACTTGTCATCAAGTTTTGATCTCTGCTCCTTCGGAACATGCATGAATGCCTTGCAGCCAAATACCCTTAGGTGAGAGTTTGAAATATTTCTACCTGTCTAGGCCTTCTCCGGGATATCAAAATCCAATTGTGCTGAAGGTAGTCGGTTGATTAGGTAGACAACAGTATTGACAGCTTCTCCCCAAAATGGCGTAGGTAAGTTGGCCATTTTGAGCATAGATCTGACTCTTTCAATAATGGTGCGATTCATCTGTTCAGCAACGCCGTTTTGTTGAGGAGTATCAGGAACTATCTTTTCATGCCTGATACCGTGCTGACTACAATAATCTCTAAACTCTTTAGAGATATACTCACCACCATTATCCGTGCGCAAACACTTCAATGCCACTCCAGCCTCCCTTTCCACTATAGCATGGAATTGCTGAAAGTGCTTGAATACTTGGTCTTTTGTGCGTAACAAATATATCCATGTTTTCCATGAGAAATCATCAATGAAGGTAAGAAAATACCTACTTCCTCCAAGTGATTCTACCTCTATGGGACCACATACGTCAGAGTGTACCAACTCCAACTTGTTGTCTCTCCTTCTAGAGCTTTTCAAAAATGAGACACGATGTTGCTTCCCAAATAAACAATAATCACAAGGGTTTATTTTACCTTTGGCTAATGGTATCAGGGACTTCTTAGCCAACATATTCAACCCTTTCTCACTAACGTGCGCCAGCTGCCTATGCCACAAATTTGGTGAACCATCATCTGCAACTGTATTCAGTTGACCCGCACATATTATTGTGTGTGTCTTAGACAGCGAGCAATATAATTTTCCTCTCGCCACCACCAAAGACCCTTTGGTGAGTTTCCAATTACCGCCACCTGTATGATGGTGATAGCCTTCCTTGTCCAGTACACTCACAGACAACAGGTTCAACCAAAGATCGGGAATATGTCTCACATTTTTAAGTGTTAATGTGCACCCGACACTTGTCTTTATGCAGATATCACCGATTCCCACCACTTGCGAAACACTATTATTTCCCATTTTAATAGTGCCAAAGTCTCCTGCTTTATAAGTGGAAAAGTATTCCCTTTTTGGAACACAGTGGTATGAAGCACCGGAGTCTACTATCCACTCGGTATCTGCATCTCCAACATGACAACAATCTGCATCATGAGTGACTAAAGTCACCTCACCATCTTCTCCTGAGACTATAGCAGATGTATTTCTATCATTCTCCTGTCTTCGGTCTGTATTATCCTGTTTGAGTAAACGACAATTTCTTTTGAGATGACCCTCCTTACCGCAATGGTAACATTTTCTCATCTCTCTGGACTTGGATCTACCACCTGACTTTACATGCCTTGAACCTCTACTCTTGCTCCGGCCCCTATTCTCTGTGACAAGGGCTTGAGAACTGGTACTGGCAACATCTCTTCTTCTTAGTTCTTCATTAAGTAGTCTATTCTTTACCATAGACATCGTTACCACACCATTGGAGCTGAGTTACTCAATGATACCACAAGAGTATCCCAGCTATCCGGTAGAGATCCTAACAGTATGCATGCTTACATCTCGTCTTCTAAGAACATACCGCTAACTGCTAACTCAGTTATGAGTCCTTCAAAATCGTTCAGGTGTTGTGTAATTGATCGTCCCTCTGACAGCTTCAAGTTCATGACTTTACGCATCATGAAGACTTTTCCTTGAGCATTCGTAGCCTTGTACATATTCTCTAATTTATTCCAGAGAACTTGGGGATCTTTTTCATTTCTTACATGGTTGTACAGGCTAGCATCTATCCATTGGCTTTGTTTCATTTCTTCTGGCTTTGCACTATCACCTTCAATTGGATCATACAGATCTTTGCAATTGAAGTAGTCCTCCATTCTGGATTTCCACATTGAATAATTCGAATCCGTCAATTTGATCATTGCCCCATCGTTAGCCATGTCGAATTCTGAATCTGACAAAATTTTACTATTCACGAAATTCACTATTCACATGAATAGTAACTTGTAGAAAATTGACAGAATTTACCAATCAAAGGCTCTGATACAAGTTGTTGGGATTCTAACTGATCCTGAGTAGGGCCCGCGAAAAAATGCTCCAATAATTACGTATTGGATATTGATGATTGAATCCACTAGAAATAATAACCACGGTAAAAATTAAATAATTACCGTAAATGCCAGATGAAAAATAAGAACACCGAGATTTATGTGGTTCACCCTCAACTGTTATGGGCTACGTCCACGGGACAAAAACTCCGAATAATTCTTCCACTAAAATAGAAGGTACAAAAGAGATTACAAAAATAGTGGCACTCTAAGTGTTTCCCAAAAAAAACACCCCAAATTACAATCCTCACTATTTTCTCTCTTTCCCAATTTTAGGAACCCTTTCCTAAAATTTTCTACACTTAACTGGATCCTTTCGTTTTATGTTTTTGTATATTTTCATTGAGGAAACCTTCTCCTATTTATAGGAGAAGGGGATGCGTTTTAATCAACGCATCCACCAACTTTTGTTGAAAAAAAAAAAAAGGAATGCGTACTCATTTTTAATTTTGCTGCCTCTTTTGAACAACAAAAACGTGCTCCTTTTTTTTTTTCTCTTTGTTCTTTTCAAATTTGTGTGGGTCCCACATGTTGGAGGGACCCCACAACACCTATTACCCTTAGGAAGGAGAGAAGCAAAGACATCATAGAAAGACTCACAAGTTGGCAGAACAGTAATATGACTATTCAAAAGCTAGCAAGTACATGCATGAGAGCAATATAAAAGAGCATGACACGTCTCATTCTTCTCATATATGGGACATTTGGCAGAATACTAACATTTTTATCTACAAGCCTAGCATTAGTAGGAATAATATTCCTACAAGCCCAGCATAAAACTATCAGAACCTTAAGAGGAAGCTTCAAATTCCACAGTAGACTCTAGATAGGACCTGCATGGTATCTAGCTTATGGCAAAAATCCATTAACAGCACATTGATAGCCTGACCTAACAGTATACCTCCCATGGATCACCAATGCTACACAACTCTATCTTCAAAGACCAGTGATAAGCAGGTAGCGATATAATCTTAATAACCTCATGAGGGAGAAACAAACCCCTTACCAACATCTCATTCCATCATCCATCTGAATTCTTTAAATCAGCCATAGTAAGATCTTCAAATCTAGGAACCATTGGTGAAGTTACAAAAAACAAGCTATCATTAGCTAACCATGGGCTCTTCCAAAGATCAATCGCGGATCCCGAACAAATCTGCCATCAAACTCCAAGCTTTCAAACCTCAATAGCTTTAGCTAGACCCTTCCAAATGACGCTAGGATTTGATCCTTCCTTCGTATCCAAAAAATCCACTCTTGGAAAATATTTTTCCGTGAGGACAAAAAATAGAAGGGTGGTTGGAGACAAGAGTAATCTTCAACCTTGCTTAACCAAAAGAGATAAATTAAAAGCCCACAAATGTCAAAAACCAAGACCTCCAAAAGCTTTACTATGGCACATGTTTTCCAAGGACATCCAATAAATGGAATGGCTACCGTTGAGTTTCAAGCCCCACCAAAATGAGTTCATCATTTTTTGCAGCTCACTCATAGAATAAGCTGGTAATGCCTACGCTACAGCTTTAAGAAGCACCATTTTACATCCTTCAGGATAATAGCTTTTACTGCCACCTATAAATACGAGCTCGCACATGATCCTTGAGAAAAGAAAACACAGCTCTTTTATTCTTACCGACCAAAGATGGTAACCCAAAGAACCAACCATGAGGGCTATAAATTTCCAAAATCTGAGATATCCGAGCACATCTATCATCTCCTACATTTCTACTAAAAAATACCCCAGATTTCTGCAGGTTAGCAGCTTGACCAGAAGCAACCTCATAAATCTGCAGAATCCTTTTAATACTTGCAGCCTCTTGCTCATTTCCTGGGAAAAAGTAAAAAACTATCATCTGCAAATAATAAATGAGTAACACTAGGTGCACCAGAGCCACAAAATAACCATGAACGTTTCCATGGCTCACCACATATCTAAATAAGGTAGACAACTCCTCCGGACACAAGATAAACAAATATAAGGAGAGCGGGCAACTCTACCGAAGGCAATGATGAGGAATAATAGACCCAGGAATACAACCATTAAAGGAGATATAATAGGTTAGAAAGGTAATGAACATCATAATAAGTTGTACCCAGTTTTTGGAGAAACCCAGACGAATCATTATAGCCTACAGATAATTTCGGTCCAGACGATCATACGACTTTAGAAATATCCATCTTCAAAGCAATAAATCCCTTCCTGCCAATGGTCTTTCTCTTCATGTATTGAATAATTTCGAATGCCACAATAACGTTATCTGTTATAGTCTCATTCCTGTGCAAAAAATCAGACTGAGCATTTGAAATGACCCTGTCCATCACTCCTTTCAACCGATCTGTGAGAACCTTCACCACTATTTTATAAATGACATTGTATAGGGATATAGGCCATAGATCCTTAACAGACTTTGGATTTTCCACCTTTGGAATAAGGATTATAATAGTATCATTTAAACCTGAAGGCAACTACCCTGCCTCAGCCAAGTCCTATAAGTAGTGACAATATCTGACCCAATAACTGGCCAAAATTTCTAATAAAAGCATGGATTAAAGCTGTCAATGCCAAGGCCTTATCCGAGTGCATCGAAAAAATGGCATCTCTAAATTCGTCATCCTGAAAACTAAAGAGAAGGCAAACAATATCTTCATCATATATAATAGGATGAATAACATTAAGAATAGGATACATAGACACAATAGGAGGCGCAAATAAATTATGAAAGTAATTATAGACCATACCATTTAAAACTGCATGATCTTTGGAATAATTACCGGGATCATCCTTCCACTGAAAAATTTGACTCTGATGCTGTCGTCGAGAAGTAGTAGCATGAAAATACTTAGAATTTCAGTCATTGTTCACAAGCAGAAGGATTTAGCCCGCTGCTTCCAAAATAATTCTTCCTGTGCAAAAACCAAGTTAAGCTCCTCCCCTTTCATGTCTAACAAGTCTTCAACATGAGCTACATTAGAATCACGAAGTAACTGCAGTTCATGATAAAGCTCTTTTCATGCTACATACCAGCTCATGCATTAATGTCAACAGCAACATGGTTTACTCGATTCAAAATATTGACATCATCACAGCTTTCCCAAAATAGGTGTTACTAGGTCTACAAAATCTTCCTTAATCAACCAGGAAGTTTCAAATTTAAACACATACCTGCGTGGAGCATTAGTGGCAACAAATAGCTTCAGCAATAAAGGCGAATGATTTGAGGCAAAGTGACATAAATTGATGATCGAGCTATTTGGGAAAAGAGCTAGCCACGATAGAGTAGCAAAATATATGTCCAATCTCTTCTCCTTTCGATTTAACCCCCTCCATGAAACCAAGTGAAAGGGTACCTAGACATACCAAGATCAAACAATCCACATTTTGCAATGACTCTTTAAAAACCTGCATAAAGGCACCGAGGCCTGTCTCCACTTGCTTTCATTTCCTGCTCAAAAAGCAAATCATTGAAATCCCATAAATAACCCATGGCAAATTGCAATTGTGAGCTAAAGATTCCAAAAGGTTCTATGGTAGTTGTCTATAGGATCACTTTGGGAAGCCATAAAACCCAGTAAGTCTCCATTGTGAATTAGATTGATAGCTTAAGGTAACATCAATAAAATTAGGAGAATAATTTGTGACAATTCAAATCAATATTTGCATTCAAAACATATCCAATCCACCAATATGTCCATTAGCATCAACTCCAAAATAGTGATCAAAACCTAAAGAGATTTTTATTTGTTGAATTCTAGAAGAAAGAACAAGAGTTTCCATAAGAAATGAAATAACAGGCTTATTTATTCTAACTAGCTCCTTAGGAGCATTGACTACGCGAGAGTTACCAAGCCCTCGGCTGTTCTAGCTTAGAACACTTATTGGCTTTGGTGGGCCTGATCCTCGTCAGGTCCCATCGCTGGTGTAGAAGTATCAGTAACATCATCCACAGCCATGTCCCTTGTTACTGTGAGAGACAATCCTTCTTCAGTGTGTGGTCGTTTCTTCCCCTCTGCTAACAAAACAACATCCTCTTCACTCTTGACATCTTTTGGCCCATCAGCAGCTATATCAACTTGTAAGCTTTCATATGGGCTATGTATACGCTGGCCCATACAAGACCATCTCTCTGTTAGGGTACAGGCAATAAAATTACGAAAATAATTACGGCAGCGGAAACATAGAAATGGGACACATAGAAATTTACGTGGTTCACCCTTAACTGTTTAGGGCTACGTCCACGGGACAAACTCCGAATAATTCTTCCACTATTAAAAATAGTAGGCTTACACAGAGAGTAATATAAAATAGTGGCACTCAAAAGTGTTTCCCAAAAAACACCCCAATAATCTTCACTATTTTTCTAAACCTTAGTTTTAAGAACCCTTTCTTAAAACTAAATAACTCTCAAATCTTTCCTTCACAGATAAATTTCTATCTGTGGCTGTGTATTGAGCCTTGGCTCATCTCCTCTATTTATAGAGGAACAATACGTGAGAGCCGTATATTACGCATTCACGGCTCTCCATTTTGTCAAAAAATTTAGCATGCCATCATTCTCCTTTTTTTTTTCTTTTCACCATGTGAGTGGGTCACCTAACACCACCAACAAAAACGTGTGGGTCCCACTTGAGTGGGTACACCACAGCAAATCTCCCCCTACACACTCAAGTGGGGATGTTAGCCATACTCTCTATCATCCCTGTAGCTAGTCGACAATATTCAAACTTGTCTTTTGGAAGAATCTTCGTTAACATATCTGATCCATTTTCATCTGTATGGATCTTCTCAAGCTGTAACTGCTTCATCTCCAGTACATCCCTGATCCAATGATATCTAACATCAATGTGCTTTGATCTTGAATGAAAGGAGGAATTCTTCCCAAGATGAATCGCACTCTGGCTATCGCAGAATATCAAATATCGTTCTTGATGAATTCCGAGTTCATTCAAGAACTTCTTCATCCACAACAACTCTTTGCATGCTTCTGTTAGTGCTATGAATTCTGCTTCAGTTGCTGATAGAGCAACGCACTTCTGTAATCTTGACTGCCATGACACAGCTCCCCCTGCAAATGTGATTAGATATCCTGATGTAGACTTTCTCGAGTCAACATCCCCAGCCATATCTGCATCGGTATAACCAACTAATACTGGCTTCTTATCTCCAAAGCATAAACATACTTTGGTTGTACCTCAAAGATACCTGAAAATCCATTTCACTGCAGCCCAATGTTCCTTTCCAGGATTTGAAAGAAACCGACTCACTACTCCGACTGAGTGAGCAATATCTGGCCGTGTACAAACCATGGCATACATTAAGCTTCCAACTGTTGAAGCATATGGAATCTTTTCCATCTCTTCCTTCTCTCCATCGGTAGAAGGGCACTGTTTTGAGCTTAATCTAAAGTGATTAGCAAGAGGACAACTAACCACTTTAGAATTCTCCATTTTAAACCTTTGAAGTACTTTCTCAATGTACTTCTCTTGTGACAACCATAATTTCTTAGATCTTCGATTCCTTGTAATCTTCATGCCAAGAATTTGCTTTGCTGGTCCCAAGTCTTTCATAGCAAAAGACTTACTTAGCTGTTTCTTTAAGCTATTAATTTTGACAGAATTCTGACCAACAATCAACATATCATCTACATAGAGCAAGAGAATAACGTAGTCATCATCAGAGAATTTCTTTACAAAGACATAGTGATCTGAAGTAGTCTTTTTGTAGCCTTGCTCCCCCATAACAGACTCAAACTTCTTGTACCACTGTCTTGGTGCCTGCTTTAAACCATACAAGCTTTTCTTCAACTTACATACATAATTCTCTTTTCCTTTTTCGATGAAACCCTTTGGCTGCTCCATGTATATTTCTTCTTCCAAGTCACCATGTAGAAAGACAGTCTCATATCCATTTGCTCGATTTCCATATTAAAACTGGCAGCCATTACGAGCACTGTTCGAATGGACGTCATTTTCACAACTGGTGAAAAGATTTCATCAAAATTGATACCCTTTCTTTGATTGAATCCTTTCACAACCAGTCTAGCTTTGAATCGAGGTTGGGAGCTGTGTTCTTCCTGCTTGATTCTGAACACCCACTTGTTCTTCAAAGCTTTCTTGCCTTTGGGCAACTTTACCAGCTCAAATGTTTTATTCTCATGCAAGGATTTCATTTCATCTTGCATGGCTTCAATCTAGTTCCTTTTGTGTTCACTTTCCATTGCTTCTTCAAAGCATTCAGGTTCTCCCCCGTCAGTCATCAATACATATTCATTTGCTGAATATCTAGTAGATGGTTGTCTGACTCTACTAGACCTTCTTAATGTTTGAGAACCTTCTGGTGCTGGTGGCTGAACATGAACACCATCAAAATCTTCTTCTAGTTCATTTTGATAAGGAACTTCTGGATTTTCTAACTCTGGCTCTTGTTCTTGTGGAACATTTTCTTCATCTCCAACTTGTCTTTGTTCTGTTGCTGGAGGAACTATTTGTACATCTGTTGAATCATCTTCAGATCTATCGGCAACTTGCTTCTGAGTCTTTTCAACATCTTCAATAGTCTGATTTTCAACAAATACAGCATCTCTACTTCTTATCATCTTTTTCTGGACTGGATCATAAAATCTATAGCCAAATTGATTTTGGCCATAGCCAATGAATACACATTGTCGAGTCTTGACATCAAACTTAGACCTCTCATCCTTAGGAATATGCACAAAGGCTTTACAGCCAAACACCCGCAAATGATCATAGGAAACATCCTTTCCTGACCATACTCTTTCTGGAGTATCATACTGTAGAGGAACATAAGGTGAACGATTTATAAGATGAACTGCTGTAAGAAGAGCTTCACCCCAAAATCTTTTAGACAACTTAGCATGTGAGAGTAAACATCTGACTCTCTCCATCAAAGTTTTGTTCATCCTCTCAGCCAAATCATTCAGTTGCGGAGTCTTGGGAGGTTTTATTTGATGTCGAATACCATGCTCTTTGTAGAAAGCATCAAATGGCCCAGTGTATTCACCACCATTATCTGTTCTAATGAACTTCAGCTTTTTGCCTGTCTGTCGCTCAACCAAGTTTAGAAATTGTTTAAAAACATCTAAAACTTGATCTTTAGACTTCAAAGTGTATACCCAAGTCTTCCTAGAATGCTCATCGATAAATGTTACAAAGTATCGATTTCCACCATATGACATCGTCAATGGTCCACATAGATGAATGTACCAAATCTAACACATTCTTCATTCTGGAAGGCTAAGAAATCTTGAAGGCTACTATATTCTGTTTTCCTGCCATACAATCAGAACATTTCTCTAAATGGACTTTATCCAATCCAGATAGCATGTTGTTTTTGACTAGAGTTGTCATTCCTTTCTCACTCATGTGGCCTAGTCGTTTATGCCACAATTCAACTGTACTGTCATCCTCCGCTACATTTAAAGTATCTTGGGAGAGCTTTGCATACATCACGTACAGCTTTGGGTCTTTCCTTCCATTGGCTACCACCATGGAGCCTTTTGTGAGTTTCCACTGACCATTTCTGAAGGTGCTACAGAAATCTTCATCATCAAGTCTGCCAACCGAGATTAAATTAGAATGCATGTCTGGTACATGCACGACATCTTTTAAAATTAATCTCGAACCATGTTCTGTCTCCAGGCAAATATCTCCCTTACCGACGACTTTCAATAGTTTGCCGTCTGCTATCTTGACCACACCCAGATTGTCTAGTGTGTAAGATGAAAAATTTTCTCTCCGAGATGTTGCATGAAGTGTAGCCCCACTATCAATTACCCAACTGGTCTCTTGGGTTGCAAGATTGATAGTGTCTTCAATGAACAGTTGGAACTCAGCAATGACATTAGCTTCATCATCACTGCTTTCTTCTTTCTTTGCTTTGCCTTTGATCTTCTCCTGATCACTTTTGAACTTCCGACAATACCTTTTAATGTGCCCCTTTTTCCCACAATGATGGCACACAATATTGGCAGATCTGTTTGATTTACCCTGCTCTTATGTCTTGCATTTGAACTTCTAGATTGGCTCCTCCCTCAGGGCTGGTTATTTCTTTTAGCATTTGCTAAAAAAATGTCTGACTGAGATGAAAAAGGATTCTATGCTTTGCGTCTCATTTCTTCATTCAGAACATCATTTTTAACAAATTCCCAGCTAACTCCACTATGTGGTGTAGAGTTTGTTATTGATATCTTCAAAGTCTCCCATGACTCTGGTAAGGAGGCAAGCACCATAAGGCCGAGGATTTATCATCAAATTTTATGCCCATATTTGACAGCTGGTGAATAGTCGTATGCATTTCACTCAAGTGATATGCTACTGAAGTACCTTCTTGATATTTGAAATTCATCAACTTCGTCAAATAAAACAATTGGTTATTGCTGGATTTTGAGGCATATAATTGTTCAAGCTTGTCCCAAAATGTTCTGGTGTGAGTCTCGTTACAAATGTGGTTGTACACATTATCATCGACAAATTGTCGAATATAGCCGCAAACTTGCTCATGCTCGAAAGCCCATTCTTCATCATTCTTATCTTCCGGTTTGGTTGAACCAAACACGGGCAGATGCATTTTGGTTACCATTAGGAGATCTCTCATTTTATTTCTCCATATATGGTAATTTGCGCCATTTAGACTAATCATTTTGCTCGTCCTAGCCTCCATAATTTTTGAGTGAATAGTATCCATATATACAAACAGTACCAGTATACAAGAATAATAACTGTACACGTAAATAGTACTATACGTAAATAGTACTATACGTGAATAGTAACCGTACACGTGAATAGTACTATGCGTGAATAGTGCTGGGCTTACTTGAAACGTAATCAGCAACAGTAACGCCAATGTACTATTTACAATCAACTTTGAGTTACTATTTTATTATTCACCACTAGGTTGATTCTGCAACGTCTTTTAGAATGAACTGCACCAACGGACTCGTCGTAATTTTCTCGTCGTCGTGGTATATTTATTTTCAAAATATATCCACAGATCCGGTACCGCTATCAGTCTGGTTGGACCTGTCGAAACTTAAAGCTCTGATACCACTTGTTAGGGTACCGACAATAAAATTACAAAAATAATTACGGCAATGGAAACATAGAAATGGGACACACAGAAATTTACGTGGTTCACCCTTAACTATTTAGGGCTACATCCACGGGACAAACTCCGAATAATTCTTCCACTATTAAAAATAGTAGGCTTACACAGAGAGTAATATAAAATAGTGGCATTCAAAAGTGTTTTTCAAAAAACACCCCAATAATCTTCACTATTTTTCTAAACCTTTAGTTTTAAGAATCCTTTCTTAAAACTAAATAACTCTCAAATCTTTCCTTCATAGATAAATTTCTATCTGTGGCTGTGTATTGAGCCTTGGCTCATCTCCTCTATTTATAGAGGAACAATATTTGAGAGTCGTGTATTACTCATTCACGGCTCTCCGTTTTGTCAAAAAATTTAGCATGCCATCGTTCTCCTTTTTTTTTCTTTTTTTTTTTTCTTTTCACCATGTGAGTGGGTCACCTAACACCACCAACAAAAACGTGCGGGTCCCACTTGAGTGGGTACACCACAACACTCTCCTCCTTTACCATGTATGACATTGGTTGTTGCATTGTTAACCCCAGAACGTTCTGAAGGAATCACCTTGATAGCAGGAGTTGGTACATGGAAGGACTCACCCCCCCTGATTGAAGCACCACTGACATCAGAACCACCGCTGATCATTAGCAAGGCCCATATTCTATCAGATGAAAGCTTTGAGCCATGCTCCTCGCCTAAACTCAGGCACCCCCACATCACTCGAAGCGACTGTTGATGAGTACAAGACATCACAATTCTGCTCATTCTGACCCAATTTGCCACACAGGAAACAAAAGATAGGTAGTTTTTTTATATCGAATTAGGCAATAATCTCCTCCCCCTTCTGATTCTTCAACATATTTCGTCTCTTCAATGGTTGTTGGACATCAAGCCTCACACACAGTCTTATATAAGTCCTCCTAACAGTGGCATTATTATTAGGATCATACAAGATGAATAACCCCAAAAAATTCCCTAGCATGCAGCCAACACTTTCTAACATAAACCCATTAGTAAGACTGTGGACCTGGACCCAGAATTCAGCAAAGAATAAAGGAACATCTCGAGGCTCAGTATTCAGAGGGATCTTATCAAGCATAAGGAGATGATTATTAAATGACCATTGACCCCCATTCCATACACGTTTGATATCAACTAGATGAAAAACTAAAATAAAAAGACCTTAGGGTCAACCTCCGTAACATAGATACCCCTCCCTAGTTGCTGTAGACTTGTTAAGGTAAATTTCATAGCCCTATAATTCACTTTCTTACTAGTTAATAATCGATCAAGGAGGTAGAGATTACAGTCTTGCTGGTACTCTTGCTCTTGAACTGTATCAACCATAGCCACCTCATCCTTCTCATTCGATAACGCTAAAGTTGTTAACTCCTCCATTTCCATTGCACAGATATGATCCACCATAAGTAAAAAAATTAAATAACTCCCGTAAAAAATATATAATATTAAATGCAAAGAAAATCACCTTATCAATATAAATTAAGATGTGCAGTTATTCTCTTTTTTTTTGTTTTGATAATATAATGTTTTTTTCTTCAATACTCCTAATGAATAACTTTATGTTTCTAATTAATTCTTTCAAGTTTGTACTTGCTTTTTTTTTAGTTGTTAACTTTCTATACCATTAAATTTTGTGAATTAATACTATAATTGAAATACCTCGAATTTTTATTTTCAAAACTTTTGAATTTTCATTAAATCAAAAATCCAGATTTATGATAATATGGGCTGTTAAGACCGAGTAATTCTAATTGAGCCCAAAGTTTTATGAATTGGGCCCAAGCCCAAAAAACATATTATTTAGAATTTTCGTTTAGGTAATACTTAAAAATTCGATGAAAATAAAATGGAACACTAATTGTTAATCGATTAAAAATGTGTCTATATATATGTAACTACTATATAAATTAATCAGCCTAAAATTAAATATCTTTGTTATTAATATTTTATGAATAAATTGAGAAAATATTACGGAACTGAACAAAATAATCAAATAAATTGAACCGGACCCAAAAATCAAATTAATTTTTCGAAAACCAGATGAAAAATCCATAAATCAATTGAAAAACCAAGCTAAAACCATGATTTAAACCAAACCAGACTCGAATCAACCCAAACCCCATCCACCAATTAGAAAATTCTAGAAAAAAAAAAAAAAAAAAGAGAAGAAAGAAAAGAGAAACGAGAAGAGAGACTCAATGGTCTCTCTCTCGCTCTTCTCTCTCAACAACCCCCCTCCCCTTTTCTTCTCGTTCTCCGACCACCGGCCGCCAAATCCGGCAAATAGATACTCTAAAAATATCTACTCGTCGCAAGGAGTTTGATTTAAACTTTGGTTTGCGCGATTTGAGCCCGGATTGAGAGAAATCTCGACCGAAACGTTTAGCTCCGTTGCAACAACTTCTCCGGCGATTTCCCATCGTTTCCGATGACTTGAGGCGTCGAGGTAGGTGTTGATCGACTCCTCTCTTCTTCCTCTTTCATTTGGTAGCCTCCTTGTCGACTGTAATAGCCGGAATCAGAAAACCCAAAATGGGTATCACCGAACCTTTCCGGTCAATTTTCGGCCAAATAGTTCACACCCACCTTGATTTGAATACATATTAGTGATCCTCTCATCGAAGCGAATAAAATGATGTATCGTTTGTCAATTTTGGTGAAGGTTAAATTTTTCGGCCACCGTGCACGGCGGCGACAGCGGGGGTCCGGCGAGACTCCGGCGAAGACCCCGAGAGGCAGAATGATCTCCTCTTCGCGCGGATCACGAAAATTAAATCCGATTTTTTTTTTCGGTACATTGTAAGGCCTAGTTGCTTGTTTTCGGTATAAATTTTAAAACTTGAAGTAATTAATTAATTGAATATAAGAGTAATTGAATTAGTAAAAATTGGAAATTTATGGACATCGATTATAGAATCGGACTTCTAGGTAGTTGAAGGATAATAAAGATTTTCACCGAAAATAGAAATGCTTAAATTCAAATTAATACGTAAATATCGTTAATTATGATTAATTATATTATAAAAGGGAATTAATAATTCTAGTACATCGGTGGTATAATAACCAGTTTAGTTAATTATGCTACTCTCATTTTAATATTGCTAATATTATTAATATCATCATTATTATGGAACATTAATTTACTAGCAACACTTATCTGAAAGATATAAACAAATAAATAAATAAACAAGGTAACGAATGTATATATAGTTTAATAAACTAAATATCGACTAAAATTATTATTATTATTATTATTATTATTTTGATTATCATAAAATATTACTTACCGAACAACTAGACGTTTTATTTAAAGAATAACTTAGAAGAAATAAATCAAATAAAGATACACTATAGATATACATTATAGTTTGATAAGTTAATGAACCGACGGGTAATAAAAACAAATAAATGAATGTAAACCGCATTTCCCAAATTAGAATTCTTATTTAGAATTTTCTTGTTTATTTTAAAGGTTTATAAAATACAAAATGCGAGGACAAAAGCTGGAAGCATGTGGCTAAAAAGGCAGTCCTTTTAAAGGACAATAAAGAACTGTGAGTAGTGTTAAATAATTCGCCTCATCCGCCTGCATTCATGCATTCACGGCTAAATGTTATCATGCATTATCGCTATATTGTGATGCACTATTTGTTGATATTAAATATTGCTTGATTACTTGTGCTGTGATATTGTTATGCCTTGTTTGTGTGGAATTGGGATGAAGTGGGTCACCATGGGTTTGTGAGACCGTTACCGTTATATGGATCCTGATTATGATTACCGTTACCGTTATATGGATTCTGATTACCGTTAGCCGGGTAAATGGGAGATCGGCGCCCCCGTGTGCACCTACCGTTACCGTTACCGTTAACCACAGGATGGCCGCTTGTTGTTGCGCACCTGAAAATCTAGATTTGATTGCAGCCCGTAGGGTGGCCTCCTATTGTAAGCGCTTGATGATCTAGATTGGATGGAGACCACCGAGTTGCCTCCTGTTGGTATGAAAAAGAAAAGAGAGAATGGAAAAACAATGAGAGGGCTGGTCAAGTGAGGATTAGACCGGTCGGCCAGTATGGGGGATCGGCTCCCTGGTGCACACGTGAGAGGATGAGCCATGTGGGAGGACGGCTCATCGGGGTTTGGTGACTCCACTGACTAATTTCCACGTGATGTGATTATATGAAGGTGATAATAATTGTGATTGTTGTTGTATTGCCATTTGTGTGACAAACTGCATGATCTTATGATTAAACGAATGACCAGATTAAAATATTTTAGCATCTGTGTGACTGTGTGGGGTGAGAGGGTTATTTAACCCTACTCATTGAGTTTGGCGCTCACCCCTGCCTACTATTTTTTTTCAGGTAATAGAAAGAATGAAAAGCCCTATGGAGTTGAAATACTTATTATAGAAGACCGTTAATGATAGAAATAATGATGTGAATGTAAAGGTAGAGTTCCGCAATTGTATTCCAGCTGGGTTGTAAATAAATAATGAAAGTCCAGATTAAATATATATGAACTGTATTTTGGATGCATATGTATAACAAGTTAATGGGCCTGAATCCATAATTATGAATAAAATGGGGAATTTAAAGAAGTTAGGCTTACTACGGGCTTCGGGGGCCTTAAGCCCACCCAGGTCCTAGTGCCGGTCCGGCCCACGGGAATGGGTCGTGACAATAATAAATTTAGAACTTAATTATGTTGTTATTTAAAATTTTTTGTTGTATATATAGTCATGAAAAATTAGATATATAAATGTGCTTTCCATAATTTTTATAGAAAAATGAAAGAATTTTGCAATTTTTTTAATTCACTTTTCAAGTTTTAAATGTAAGCAATGAACTCTTTTCATAGCTTATAGTCTTCCTTCGAGCAAGTAGTCACACAAATATTTGCTCTCAATACTTATTCTTTTTTTTCTTTATCATTTAGTATAATTTGAAATATATTTTATAAATATTAAAAATAAAAAATAAAAAAGACAATGTAAGACAAAATTGTTTAATTTCATGATTTACTCTCTTTTCAATTTTGATAAAATAAATATTTTAATCCATTTTGTTTTTTAAATTCTCATGTTAAATTTTGGAGTTTCCTACAATCACATTGCCAAAATAAAAATCTTTAATTTTCTAATACGTAGTGTAAAATTTTGGAGTTTAAACTACATATCTTTTAGTTGTCATATATTTATCAAATTCTTTAAACTAATTCAAATTCATGAAGTTTTGGACTTATCAAATTCTAGTCATTATTTATTTTCTAATTTGTAACTTTATAAATTGTAGTATTTTTAAGGCCCTATTTAACATTTAGCTAATTTTGTAAAAATTAGTTCTCTTATTTAAACATTAATTTGTGTTAAATAAATCAATTAAAAGGAAAAGAAGCTTCAATATTAACTCTAGTTTAGGTCCATTAAAACCATATGGATAAAAAGTTAACATTTGTAATCAACAATAAAATTTAAAAATAAATTAAATTTAAAATTTTAACTTCTAATTAAATTTGTCAAATTAACTAAGTCAAATTAAAATTAAACCACTATATTTTAATTTCATAAAGTGGATATGTGAAAAATCCAAATCTTTTTTTTTTTTTTTTTTTTTTTGCTATCAAGATTAAGTTGATGGGCAACCAAGATAGTTGCCACATATTGTAGACTGCATTGATCATGTTTCCAACAATCTCTATTACAATCATAAAGGCCAAAAACAAATGCAACACTTGCGATTGATAGTAAAAACTTTCTAGCTGCCAATAAATGAGCAGCTTCATGCGGACGAACTCCCACAAATCCGTATCTACTTACATTTGTCATGACATTAAATGTGTAGAAGATCAGGTCAGATACCCTTGGGGATATTAGATTGTTATTCAAAAAATTTCACAAACAAAGACTGCGAAATCAATTATCTATAAAATATTTTGAAAAATAGCTAGCGTTTTCAAACCAGATATTAAAAGGAAAAAAAAATCAACTTACATCAAAATAAAACTAAAGAAAATAAGTTCATCAAACTTACCTCTAGGAGAAAGGATGAAACTATAACATGAAAAAAATAAGTAAAAACATGAAATTTTTTTAAAAGAAATATAAATACATTTCTAGTGAGAACATTAAAATGTTTTTTTCCAGGGCATTAAACCCATTCAAAATAGAAGATATCAAACTATTTTTCAGGTAAAGTAAATGTGTGTGCATATATTGCCAGACCGACTGATGGATTACAGTTACGGTTCAAATAGTTGGATATCGAATACAGATCTTCCAATTAAAACTCTAATACTCACTTGCCAACTGGAATGTTTTACTAACACCATTACCAGCTGCTATTTTGGTAATTATCTAGACTCCAAATCCAAGCAACTCAAGTAGCACAATACGGGATTCAGTTAATAGATTATATAGGAAGACAGGTATAGTTGGGATACTAATTAGGCATATTAAAAATGAAAAGGACAAAACTCTAATTGCAACTTATGGTATAAGAGTGCAACATTTCGCTATCCAGAATTCTCTCTACAAAGTTGAAACTCATCTTTTGTTTGTCATTTTCTTTCCATTTTTCTTGATTATCTTTGTATCATCTTGACTTTTTTGTGTTATGAATAATGACTTACTGAGCTGTGAATAGTATCATCCGAATGGGAATCAATATTTTTCAGCTCGGAAATGTTAATGTTATTATTCACAATTAATATTTTTTGTTATTTATTTTGGTCCATCCATGCATTATTTTTATCTATAGAAAATGAGCTATGAATTTATTTGTAGGAATTAAGTAATTAATAAATAATGTTTCAGTGTTTTTAGAAATTAGAAAATTTGAGAATTAATATTGTTGAACAAGTTTGATGAGTTTTGCATGGAAAATGAAATTTTAAAGAGTTGTTGTAGGAGTGGTTAGGACCAATGGATTAGAATTTCCTAGGTTAAATCTTCACCCTTCATCAACAACTCCCTAAGGAAGGTGTTGAAAATTACAAAACTACCCCTCAAACTTATACCCTACACTATATAAGTCTTTCTTTCTTTCTTTTCTTATCTCCCATTCTTCCCTTTGTTTCCTATATGGTTGGCCGAACCCTTCTAGCTCTCCCTCTCTTCTTTTTCTTTGGATTTTTCCTCAAGAACTACTCAAACTAAACCTAATCAAACCCTAAGCTAGTAACTTTTATGGAAGATCGAAGCTTTATTGGTGATTTTGGGCTTGTAGAATTCAAGAAAACTTGGAGTTCCTATATAGTTCAAGTGAGTTTTAATTTGAGTTTTGTGTTGATTTATAGGTTTCAAGTCATGCTATTGCATTTCTTCATCTCCATGCATTCTTCTCTTTCTTTTTGATTTCTTTGAGTTGAATTTCCTACTTTCTCTTGTTTAGAGAAAGGAGAACCCTCCAAGATGGACAAGGGGAAAGTCCATAGCTTCAGTGGTTTTTTTTAAGCTTCTAAAAGCTTAATTAAAAGGTTAGTGCTCATAAACTTCATCTCCTTAATCATTTTCTTTAATTTTCAATTGTTCGATGATAGAATTTTGGAGATTTTGTGATTTTTGGCTTGAATGATGTGTTCTAATGGTTAATTATATTCTTGGGTGATTGAATAACCTACGAGAAAGTCCAATTGCATGAGAACATTTCTCCCTCCCTTCCTTCTTGCTTTGACCGAACCACATATGGGTCGTGAGGTTGAGTTTGCTCCCTTTTAAATGATGAGAACTCTTCTATGTTAGAATTCTTAAAACTCAAAGAAGAGCTTTATTTCTCTTAGTCCTTAGTTTAGCTGAACCTAAGTAATGCATGTACCTAAGTTTTGTTTTGCTTTTTAAGTGGCAATTCTCCTCTAATTTATAATATTGAATATGTGGCTAAGAGTTGGTAAATATGCTTTAGTTAAGTGTTTAAGTAAATGGTTTTTCTCATGATAAGAAAATTGTGGTTTTGCTCATGTAGAGTGAAATTATGTGCAATGACTGTTCCTTCATGCTACACATAGTTTATGCATGAAATTTTGATGCTTGAATGATAGAGAAAGTTACCTTTTGATGTGGAGCGTCATTTGGCTAAACCATAGAGGTATGTGTAGCCTTATGAATTCCTTATCGTTAAGTGACTATCTTCTTTCCAATTTGATGTGTAGTGATAGGTGTTTTTTTTATATTATTTTCAATATAATTTTTATTAGGATTTTTAGCATTCTTATTTACTTAAATTAGTTTTTATTTAATTTTATTTATGTTTTTATTTAACTGTTAAGATTTTCTTCCTTTATTGTTTTGATCTCGTCTTAGATTTAATTAGGGATTTGCTAAATATCAAATAAGGAAGAGTGGGGACCATAAAACTACTACCTAATTCGAGTTCTATCATAATTGATCAACTTGGACTCCTAATTTGGAAGTATACAAGATTTACTGGTTTCCTATTGTAATTCCATTTCTTCCTCAACAAGTTAGGTGGTTTTCCTGATTAGACTCAAAGAAGCCCTATGAAGTCTATATAAAGAGAAATCTCTACACAAATTAGGGGATCCATTTACATCACATCCATTATTCCGTATTCTTTTCTCTACATTGTTTCTCTTTACAAGACTTCAAGCAATCAAGTTGGAGATCAAGATTCAAGGAACCACTACAAGCTAATTGTCGACTAGTTTTATTTTCTAAACTCTCTTCTTATTTTATTTTCAATATTAATGTTGATTATGGGAAAATTTACAAGTTTATTTGAATTTAATTTAATTACTATGTTGAACTAAATTCTCATACTAGGGATTTGATGTAGTTTAATTTCCATTTCAATTTATAATATTAGATTTCCTTTTTCTTGTTCATAGTATAATTTATTATTGAACTTAATGTTTCCAGGTAGAGTTTTTCCCCTAAATTGATTTACTTCATTCATCACTATTAGGAGAAGGGTTTTTGATATGAAAAAGGCAATAAATTACATGGGAAGAATAACTTAATGTGGAAACTATATGATTTGACTCATGGGGGTTTCATAAGTTAATCACCTTAGGTTATGAATTCATAAACAAACCTATCAAAATGAAGGAATACTTTGTAAAGTCTTGGATTGGAATACATTTGAGTGATGAACTGAAAAAGGAAGTAAATTAAATACTTAACAAGTTATTTTGGAGACCGAAAATAATTTATGTAAAAGGGAACCTATTGATAGAAAGGTAATAGTTATTCCGAAATTAGGACTATGTCATATGAATTATAATGATGGTGAATTATGTTATTTAAAAGGATATATAAGTTATTGGAAATATTAATTTTGAGGTTAAACTAGAATGATATATGACGATTTACTGAGATCAGATTGAAGATTTATTTTGAATTTATAATCTAAGAATTGAATATAAATTGCTATTTATGGCGGTTGGATATTTAAATTGATTGATTGCCCGAAGAATGGATGTGCTGTGTGAGTAATAATTGATAAGTATATTAAATGGTTAGTACTTGAACAGGTAGAAAGTCATATTTTAGGGGAAATGTTGTTAAAGATGTTGATAAGATTTAGATTAGCCATAGCAAATATATATTTAGCGAATCTCCATTAAATTAATTCTTTAATTTCATATTTAAGAGAAGTTGTAACATCCCTTCCCGGTCCACCCGTTAACTCAAATGAACCGAGCTGAGACGCTACAATCTGGTTGAACCTATGTCCTTTCATGCTAATATCATGTTGTATGCTGGATATGATGTCAAGCTGTTGCTTTTTACATTAGGAAAATATAGATATGTACTTAATATTTACAAGATATGATACTAATTTTCAAAATGAAATGGGCCCAACTATGTGCCCTGTACATGCCATGATAAGGATAGACAGAATCAAAATATCAAAATGAGTAGCTACCCTGAAGACTGAGTCTTCCACAGATGAACTGCAGCAGTTGTAAGCTGATTCTCTACGGTCCAGTCTCGAAACCTACAAGTTAAATAAATAACTCGCTGAGCAAATAAGATATATTTGGACTACACGAGACTTCCATTTCAATTTGCTTTCTTCATTTTCTTCATCTTCATCTTCAACGTCTTCTTCTTCATCTCCATCTTCCTCTTCATCTCCTCTTATCTTTCTCTTCATCTCCTTCCTTTCTCCATCACTTTTCATGTGATTTAAACACTAAATTCAACCTAGAACTCTATCCAAGTAAGTAGCCTTTCTTAAATTTCATACTTTTGTGATATTTTAGATGATTTATAAGAGTTATGATGTAAAGGAGAGGGGAGCTCAAAGTTGGAGGAAAAGGAAGCTAAGAAGAAGATTTAAAGCTCTTTTGGTTGAAGGTTTGATATCTCTTTTAGTTTTTCACATTTTCTTGCATGAACACTTCTGTAGTGTGTGGATAATGCAAAGATATGTTGCTAAATGTTGAATTAGAGGTCTGTAAATGGTGATAAAGCATGGGATGAATTGAATGAATGAAGTAGACATTGAATTCATGCTGAACCAGGTTTGTTGGATCACTGACCAGTAACTTAACCCTGATTTTGACTCTGGTTACAATAAACATATAAGCAGACATATCATTATACTTTCATGATTTTACCTGCTGTTCATGATGCTGTATAAATTTTGCAACTTTTATTAACCATCGTATAATTTATAAATAATAAATCACATAACTGCATGGCTCCATAAGGTTATAGTGAAACCAAAGTGATAAGAAGAACTGTATGAACTGTATGAAACTGGATGAATACTGTATGGCTGGGCTGTTATGGCCCGTATATAAATCATATCCACTCAACAGCCTGTAGCTGGAGTACCAAACTGTATGGGGCGCAGATCTGCTATCCTATGTCGCGACATAGTCTTATCTACGTGGTTTCTGCCTAACCTTAATGGAGCATATTATGTGTATTGTGATAATACGAGAATTATTTAGAAAATATCTAATGAGGAATAATGCATACCATTGATAACGTATAAAGTAACTTGCATGGAAATACTCTAGCTATTGCACCCGCGATGCAATTCTTACTAATATTTATGTAACTAAATTTTACCATTCAAATTAAGGAAATTCTTAGTTTGAATTTAAGTTCACTTAGAAGGTAAAATGCAGTAAAAATTTTAGGGTGAATGAATCTACATATGCATTCCAACATCATTTCTAATGTGTTCTTGAAATCTGCCAGGCAGCCTGTACATGTTTCATAAATCCTAGCATAACTCTTTCTGTATACGTCCAATTTAGGTTATTCTAAATTATATGGTTAGATAACATCTTAAGGTACAAAGTTTTCTTCTATCACATCTCTTAATTACGTTGGCAAGGTAGTCACATATTGAGCTCAAGTAGCAACTGCCAGTCGGCCCTGCTGTTGGTTTCCAGCCTGCCCAGTTTATACTATTTTGGTCATATCTCTCAATTTATAACTCCAATTTAGGTGATTCTACATTCTATGGTTAGCTAACACATTAGGCTACAAATTTGTCTTCTACCCCATCTCTTAATTACGTTGGTAAGGTAGTCAAACATTGAGCTCAAGTAGCAACTGTCAGTCTGCCCTGCTGTTGGGTTCCAGCCTGCACAGGTTATACTATTTTGGTCACAGATCTCAATTTATAACTCCAATTTAAGTGATTCTAAATTCTATGGTTAGCTAACACATTAGGGTACAAATTTGTCTTCTACCACATCTCTTAATGACGTTGTTAAGGTAGTCAAATATTTACCTAAATGAGCAACGTCCAGTCCGCCCAGACTGGTGGTTTCCAGCCTGCCTAGTCTATACTATTTTGGTCATATCTCTCAATTTATAACTCCAATTTAGGTGATTCAAAAACTCATGGACAGCTAAAACATAGAGGAACAAATAATGCTTCTATAACACTTCCTAATTCCATCGTTAAATAGAGTCAAAATCAGGGTTAAGTTACTGGTCAGTGATCCAATAAACCTGGTTCAGCATGAATTCAATGTCTACTTCATTCATTCAATTCATCCCATGCTTTATCACCATTTACAGACCTCTAATTCAACATTCAGCAACATATCTTTGCATTATCCACACACTACAGAAGTGTTCATGAAAGAAAATGTGAAAAACTAAAAGAGATATCAAACCTTCAACCAAAAGAGCTTTAAATCTTCTTTTTAGCTTCCTTTTCCTCCAACTTTGAGCTCCCCTCTCCTTTACATCATAACTCTTATAAATCATCTAAAATATCACAAAAGTATGAAATTTAAGAAAGGCTACTTACTTGGATAGAGTTCTAGGTTGAATTTAGTATTTAAATCACATGAAAAGTGATGGAGAAAGGAAGGAGATGAAGAGAAAGATAAGAGGAGATGAAGAGGAAGATGGAGATGAAGAAGAAGACGTTGAAGATGAAGATGAAGAAAATGAAGAAAGCAAATTGAAATGGAAGTCTCGTGTAGTCCAAATATATCTTTGATTGTGTGTTAAAAATTACCAAATAGTACCTAAATTTTCCATATGTTACGTTTTAATACCTAAACTTTCTATTTTAGTGCAAGTAAGTCATACTCCTTATACTTTGATCTTTTTGTTTCATTCAAGTAAGTCCACTTCCTTTACTTATTTATGGTACATCCCATTTTACCCCACTCTGGCGTTAACCGGTTTCTAGTTCGACCCGACTCGACTCATGTATATGCAACGATTCGATTCAGTAGGATGTTACAGAAGTCATATGTTTACTCCAGTGTTTTCTTTATATTTGTGTTTTATCTAAATCGTCCAACTTCGTGTACCGCTCCTGTTAATCAAAAATCCAAGCTAAAGCTTGCTCTATCTGTTATCACTGTGAATAATAATAAATGATGCATACCATTATTTGCATACATTCATCGACCATTTCGCATCTTATAAATATATGTACAAATGATACTCGACCTTCACTATTTTAATACTATATTATAAAAATAACATTATTTATATTATGATCATCATATAAATTATAATATTATAAGCATATGAAAATTATATATTTATATACATTCCATAAATTACAATCATATGTGCATAATGATCTTTTATGTGATTTTCTACATTATATGAGTTGATTGAACTACTTGTGATGTGGCTATAATATGCCTTGTTTGTGGGTCGAATTGGGATGAAGTGGATTGTGAGAATGGTCCAGGACTATTGGCCATGTATAGGAGATGGGCGCCCCTGTGTGCACCTGATAAAATATGAGATGAATGATATGGCGAAACCACAGGGTGGCCTCCTATTGGAAATGGAAAAGAAAGAGAGAATGGATAAATAATGTGAGGACTGGTCAAGTGAGGAATAGACTAGTTGGTCATCTATGGGGGATCGGCTTGTTCAGGAATTTGTGACGCCACTGACTAATCTCCATTTGATGTGATTATTTGAAGATGGTATTATTGTGGACGCTGATATTGTGACATGTGCTTGATTGGACATGTATTCATCATATAAATGCGGAAAGCATCTTGTGTGATTGTTTGGGTTATACATTATATATTATTATTCACTAAGCTCTGCTTCCTTCCTCGAGAGTTATAGTGATAATTACCAGATTTTGATAATATTTAAATATGCAGTACTATGTAAAAAAATGTATCCATATCTACTTACTGAGCTCCACAGATAGGGAGTCATAGATTACAATTTATCATGTAAAAGTTATTGATGTGTTAATCAATAAACCTGTGAATTTTCTAGTTGACTCTCAAAAAGTACGAATGGACTAGTTTGCCCATATTATGGATGATGTTAATGATATAATAAAAAAGTTATAGGCCCGAGCTATGAATTATTTGAAATGTAAAAGCTGGGCCAGAAATATAAATTGACAGTATGAATTAAAAACGTCACATTATGGGCTTATTATCCTTAAAACTGGTTTAAAGGACTGGATTCATGTGAGTTCGGCTTACTACGGGCCTCGAGGGCCTTAAGCTTACCTAGGCCCTAGTGCCAGTTCGGCCCAATGATTTTGGATTGTGACAAAACTATAAAACTTAATGATGTAACTCATGTTTGATTGCACTATTGGAAGATAGGTAATTAGACCGAGTTAAAATAGCTAATAATACTTTGGGAAAGCTTGTTAGCGATTTTAGGGTTATTTCCCCTACTTGAACAATTAAAATTAATTATCAAACTAATAAAATAAATTTGATAGAATTAAGTGAAGTCAAAATCTCTAGTAGTCTTTAATCCTTGATTTCTTTTCATCAAATTATCTCGCTTGATCTCTTATTCATTGTTCCATTTCATTTTTTTTTATTTTACTATTATTCTTCTTATTGTCGTTTAGATAATAGTAGGTTAAAACAATTTTGGTACTTGGTATACAATTCTTGTGGGAACGATACTCAACTCATTCTTTATTACTTGTTGCAATTTCGTGCACTTGCGAATTTAGCCTGTCAAGTTTTTGGCACTGTTACTGAGGATTGGCGTTACCAATATCAATACCAATTAGCCTATTATTAATTTATGACATTTTTTATTTTAATTTTTTGTCATTTGTCAATTGAAATATTTGTTTATATTATTTGTAGTTTTTCTTTGTTTTCATTGATTTTTATTTTCATTATTTTCTTGTGAAATATTTTGAGATGTTTCATCGACAAGTAGTGGCAAGTTTTAGTCAACAACATTCAGAGCCATTTTATGCTACTTGGGCAAGATTTAATGATTTGTTGGAGAGATTTCATTATCATAACTTTATAAATAAATATCTCAATTTCTTGTTCTACTTTGCATTAGATGAAGAAAAAAGAAGTTGGATGGATAGTGGATTTTCTAGTATTCACGTTCCAGAAAGTAGTTATGAAAATGTACTTCACATGCTAAATGATATGGCAAATTTTGACTACCGTTGGCATTGGAATCCTTCACTACAGGGTTGGAATCACCAATACCCTTCAAATTTTGAGGATAAAGAGAAAAAAAAAGAATTTAGAGGATTTGATTGCCGCCCTCACTAAATCTCATATAGAATTCTGAGGATATCGGGTTTCTTCTGAAATGGAATTTTGAAAGAATCGAAAGGGGTTGGTTGATTTTATTTAATAAATTAGTTTCTTTTATATATCCCATTCGTTTATCTTCAGAAAATGGTTTTCTTACTTTAATAAGAGTTTTATTAATTTTGGAGTCTCCACCCTTATTAGGGGAAATTCTCGAATTAGTCGATTCTTTGGAATCGACTAACTCGGTTTTAGACCAGAGCCGGGGTCCGGGAGTTAGGTACGATAGGGGAAAGTGTTAAGTAACCCTGTCGCCCGGTTAAATCGGCCTCCTCATTGTCAAATAATTCACAATTAATAATAACATGATTAACTAAAATTGAGATGCAAAAATGATTTTAATGCAACCTTGAAGAAATGACAATCATACAAATAATCTCAAGCATAAAAGCATAAAATAAAACATCCATAAAGAAAGGGGGAGGAGAAAAAGAATACATCCCATCACCTACTATTACAATCTACCCTTTAACCTCCAAATTTTCCAACCCAAACAATATTACATACAAGCACATATTGAGATCCATTAAGATCTCTTTACATTTTGCGATAATAAATCATTAAAGATCATACATTTTGCAATAATAAATCATTAAAGCATAACAATAGTAAACATCCATACAACCAACACAAGCATAAAATAGACATTATTCACGGAATTAAAGATCATACATTCCCAACCAACAATCATTCATTCATTAACAAGATGGAAATATGATGCATGTTCCTAATACAAGATCAGTGAATTAAAGGGTTAGTGTAATAACAAGCGTAATACATTAAATTAAAAGGCATAAAATTAAATGATAGAATAATAAAGTTCTTGAAATGTAAAGAACATTAATTAAAAGACGAGAATTTAAATGATTAAACCAGATTTAAGCTCATGGCCTTGATGTTCATCTTGAAGGATGAACAAATACACCAATCATTGCTCTCAATCTTGTTTTTATTATTTATTTGATTCATTTGTGGCCAAATACGCATCTAGACCACTTAAGGTTGGAGCTTGGCCACTAGATCTCCGAATCGGGACCATATATTGATTATTTTATAATCTGAACCTCTGAATCGAAGAGTCTGGTGCCACAGGGGGAAGGGGCATGCGTCACAAGGGTGTGGCGTGTGCCCCATGTAATGGCGCATGGCCCTTCCCAAATCAGGAAGGCTTTAGGCAAAAGATGAGTTAGAAATAAGAGTTCTGGGCAGAAGTGGGGTGAGCCATAGACTTGTGGCGCAGGCCACACATATATAGTGGCTTGCCCCACTAACTCAGGTCGTGCGCCACAGAGGCATATAAACTCCCTAGTGGTTGATTTTAGGTTTTCCTCACAACTAGACCAAATATAATGCTTAAAACATCGGAAAAGGAAAGGAAAAGACGAAATGATGAGTTAAAGGTTCTCAGAAACTACCTTTTGGTGATTTCTTTGAAGATTGGTTTAAAAATGGATGAAGAAACCCAAACACTTGGTTTTTGATCCAATAATCCGAGATCGAAGATTAGTAAATGTGATTTTTAGGATTTCTAGTTAATCTTTAGGGATTTTTCAATGGGAAATCAATGAATCTCAATCTTAGAACAAAGTGAAATACTAATTTGCTTTAATTTCTATATTGAGTTTTCAAAAATCAAGAGTTTCCTCTTCAATCACTAAAAGTCATCCTTTAAGGCACACCCCCCAATGCCTATTTATAGGCAAATGAGGGTGGATGGCCCCATTTTATGGGCCGACGTGGCAAAACGCCACTGGCTGCCTCGCAATAGGGCTGAGCCCATTTTTACCAAATCAGACTGGATGGCATGCAAAATGAGGCGGTTAATCGAGAAGTGCTCCGGGCGCCCGATAATCCAAAAAAGTAAAAATGGTTAAACACATATATAATCTCAGCCACGGACCTTTGGTCCGAGAACTAGGGTGATCAAAAATCCTGATCCAAATTTATGTAAAAAATGGTATATCATCAATGAACCTTTTAGGGGCAAAATTTGAGCGTTTACAGTTTGCCCCCATTTTGATAATATTTTTCTTTTTAAGCAAAATGTCATCAAAGTATAAAGTAGACGTGTGAGTAAGAAAATACTTACCTGGCTTGTGCTCTTTGAATGGCTTAAATAGATGAGGTGTCCCATTTTGGCGGCTTTGTTAATGTGGATTGCCATTACGGTGATTGTCAGGCGGCGATTGCGCCAGTTGTCGGCTTTGATAAAATGCGGTGTGCCAAACGATGGCTTAAAAGATTTGGAATGCTCCACTATGGGAGGTTGTTGTTTGGACATGGAATACGGAAGGAGATGCGCCACTTGAGATGGCTTCGGGGGTATGCCACTTGGGACAGCTTCAACAGATGAGTGCCTTCTTTGTAGGGCTTGGGTGTGCCACCTTGGACGGCTTGGTTCTAAAATGCTCCACTGTGGGAGGTTATCCTTTGGACATGGAATGCGGAAGGAGATGCGCCACTTGGGATGGCTTTAACGGATGAGTGCCTTTTTTGAAAGGCTTATGTGTGCCACTTGGGACACTTGGCTCTAAAATGCTCCACTGTGGGAGGTTACCCTTTGGACATGGAATGCGAAAGGAGATGCGCCACTTGGGACAACTTCAGAGGTGTGCCACTTGGGACGGCTTTAACGGATGAGTGCCTTCTGTGAAGGGCTTGGGTGCGCCACCTGGGATGGCTTCAGGGGTGCGCCATCTGGGATTGCTTGGTTCTGAAATGCTCCACTTGGGGAGGTTGTCCTTTGGACGTTTCCTTCTTTGAAGGGCTTTGGATTTTCTTGCCTCAGGGGACTTATAGTTTGAAATGCTCCGCTTTGCGAAGTACCTGCAAAACAATTTTGACAACACAGGGGAAAAGGCTCTTTGGCCAGTTATGGTTAGAAATTTCGTGCTTAAGCCCACAAAATCGTGCTCGTGTGACACGTAATTTTGCATAAAAACATGTGATTTTACGTGAACTCAAGTGAATTCGTGATATTTACACTGTTTATTGAGCCTGAAAGTTGAAAAGCAGGAGGACAACACATTTTTCAGCTGTCCGCTAACTAGTGGTGCACGCCACTATACTATGGCGTGCGCCACTAGAGCTACGGTGGCAGCCAGCTGTCAAATGGTCCTTTTATTCCTTACTATAAAAGCTCATAACACAACTATACACTTCAAAAGCTCATTTCTATCATTCCAGACGAAGCCTTCACCCAAAAACTTTCCCAAACTCTTCATTTCTTCTCCATTCTTCATGGATCAGTCCTTGGCACCTGCATTTCAAGCATTGTTTCGCAGTTTCAGCTGTGATGATTGGGATTTGCTTTCACCATTCGAACTCAACGGGCTAAGCTACTACTAGAGCATTCAGGTTCAACCTGGATTGTTGCAGTGGTTGATTAACCACTTTGATTCTTCCGACAACTTATTTCATCATAATGATTTTGAGATTTGTCCATTGCTTGAAGAGTTCAACATTATTTTCGGGAGAATACCCATGGTTGAGGAGGTTCCTGCGCTGCCCTGGTTAGATATGACACTGCTTCAGCTGATTTTGCTTGTTTTCGGTTTCTTGGCTTATGAGATTCTGTCTTATGATTTCGATGTTGATGTACTGCCCCTGCGACCATTTGTAGATCGTGCGTCGAGTATGGACCCCACTAGCCCGTACTAGCCTTTACTTGTCTGTTTCTGCATTTCTTAGTCAGTACTTTCTATTTAGTGGCATTGATGGCCACGGGAGCCTCAGGCTAGTGCCCATAATTGAGCAAATGGCTAGGCGATACACGCCCTTTCCATTTATTCTTGTCGAAACATTTACTTGACTGGAAGAACATGCTCGAGAGCTTGGCTCAGTACTTAGTCTGATGGGGAGTCCGGTTCCACTGCAAGTAAATGCATTTTTCCTTTTCTTGCTTTTCTTATTCTTTTATTTTTTATTTTATTTTATTATATATACTCTAATTTTACTTAAGCCACCCTTTGCAGGTTGTCGACTTAACAAGCTCTTTTTCTCTCTTTATATATATATATATATATATATATATATATATATATATATATATATATATATATATATATATATATTATTTTATTTTATTTTTTTGCATTTGCAGTTGTGGGCTTTTGAGAAGCTGCAGGTGATGGACTTGCCATCAGACAATGATGTTCGATTATAAGCCGTGAGTCTATGTCCGACGTCATCGCCGTTTGACTGGCGAGACTATTGAAGACTGGACTACTATTTTTCAGGATCTCACCTCCGGGGGAGTCAGATGGACTTGCCCCTGGTGGTACATAGAGCGAGTCACAGTTTCTTCTTACATGCTTTGCCTGCTCCTATGCGACTTAACCATGGTAATGAATTATTATCCCAGCTTAGTAGCTAGGCAGTACGGTCGTCATCAGACTGTCCCTAATTACACATGGTTCGAGACACTCAGTCTGTGTTGACGGACGCTCCTTCTCCCCCACGCTCCTTGCGATTCTTTACTGCTTTCTTGCATTTTAATTTAGATTTATCGCTTTCTTGCTTTGTTAATTGGTCACTAAATTTGAACTAATTAATATTCCCTTAACGAGGAGCTTAACCTGGAGTTAAGAAGTGGCCGTCGATTAAATCAGGTACATGAACTAAACTCTGCCTATTTAATTTTAGCACTTCATGCATGCTTCTCTTCTACTTCTAATAATTCTACAACTGCATAAATGCATCCATGTCATCATTAGGCAAACAAATTGCCTCAAGTAAATGAATTTAGGCTAAATGCCCGGTTAATTAATAATCGTGGTATTAAAGCCTAAATCCGACAATATTGGCTTAAAGCCTAGTTAATCAATAACTATGGTATGATTGCCTTTATTTCAAACAGTTTCGGCTTAAGTCTAATTAATCAATAGTTGTGACTAAAAAGCTTTAATAAAACACGTTTTTCTTGGCAATAAATGACCTACATTACAATTTAATTGATCACTTTTGGCAAACAAATTGCCAATAAGTGAGATTAATCTTTTCCTTAGCGACAAATCGCTTAAGTCAAAATTTTGGCTAAAAGCCTGCAAATAATCACTTTTGGCAAACAAATTGCCTATAAGTGAGATTAATCTTTTTCTTAGCGACAAATCGCTTAAATCACAATTTTTGGCTAAAAGCCTTCAAACAATTGCTTTTGGCAAATAAATTGCCTTAAGTCAATCAATTTTGGCGACAATCGCCTAAATAATCATCTTGTGGCAAGCAACTTGCCTAAATCAACTCATTTTGGCTAAAAGCCTTCAAATAATCAATTTTGGCGACAATCGCCTAAATCACATCAAGTTTTGGCAACAATTGCCTAAAACACTCTTTTTGGCTAAAAGCCTTAAAATCAATCATTTTGGCGACAATCGCCTAAAATCAATCATTTTGGCAATCAAATTGCCTAAATCACTCTTTTTGGCTAAAAGCCCTAAAATCAACATTTTTGGCAACAAACGCCAAATCAAATCAATCAAATCTTTGGCAAAATGCCTAAACAAAATGCATAAAGCATACACACACTCATGCATTAAGCATACCCATTCAAAGCCCTTCAAAGAAGGCCTATCGAACTACGTTGACTTTGATCTTCCATTCAAACGGAAGTACGTAGGCACGTTAGGGATTTAACCCCGAGCGGCAAGTCAAATTCACTCAAACATTTTCATTTGGTCCAATTGCATCCATCGCCTTGCAAAGCATTCATGCATTGGTTAGTTTATCAGCATGACATAGTCTCGGGATCCACCTCGGGTTCGAAGACCATGCCTTAAACATTGGGTTAATTAATCTGGTAACTAGGTTAATTAAAATTGGAGTCACTTAGGGTTTTTTCCTAGTTTACCCTAAAATAATTAAACAAGGTGGCGACTCACACATCACGTGCATTTCTTCCTTAGTCACATGCATTCACATGCATTTGATGTTTTGGGGAGGGGTTCACAGTTTGGCGACTCTGCTGGGGAATATTGTAATCATTTTGCATGAAGAGGACTACAATTGCTATGTAAACTAACCTGCCCTTCTTTAGGGTATTATTTTACTATGCTTTGTTCTGCAGGGTACCCTAGCAAGGATTAAGTATTCTTTCTTTAAGAATGCTTAATAAGGAAAGTTTGAACCTAATTGAAATTTACTTTAAATCATTTAAATTTGTTGATTTATTTGCACGATTGAGAATCTTTTTCTCCATTGCATAAAAAATGAATTTCAAATGAATTTCTTCTCTCTCTGTTCAAACTTCTGAGTCTGGATAGCAAGTAGCGCTGATCGGCAGGTCTCTTTGATTATGTCGACGGACAGCCAAAGCGTCCTCCCTGTTACCGCAAACCATCCCTAATCTTTTTGGGGATGGCCCATGGGCATGCGTACTGTTGGACCCACGCGAAACTCTTTGTTTCACATGTGGTTAGGTATATCCATGCTCAAGGTTCAAGGGTCCCTTAATAAGCCAATTCTCTATTTGTGTCATAGCCTATAGAACCTATCCTTTAAGACTGTATGCACCCAATGATGCTGAATCATTCCATTAAAATGAATTATGTTGTGATGTTGTGCGCATTCACGCATTCATCCCATACTTCACAAAAAAAAAAAAAAACATTCTGTTTCAAAGCTGGAAAATTACATTTTGGTCCCTGCGACCTGGAAAATTATATTTTGGCCACAAAGGCCCGAGAATTCCCAATTTGGCCTCAAAGGCCCAAAAACTCACATGTTGGCCTCAAAGGCCCGAGAATTCCCAATTTGGCCTCAAAAGCCCAAAAACTCACATGTTGGCCTCAAAGGCCCAAAAATTCACATTTTGGCCCCTAAGGCCCAAAAAAAATTCTTTGAGAACTTAGGGCCTTTCGAAAAGTCGAGGTATCCAACCCTAAGCACTCTACCTTACATATGACATCCCATTGGGTCCTATCCTAGGTGTCCTACCCTACCAACGCTACCCTACATTGTTTGGTCATACCACCCCACATCACAAGGGTCAAGTCCAAATACCTTACCCTTACACTACCCTACCTCACACTATCTCACATACCCTATGAAAACACCTTATATAGGAAAGTCTAATCATTTTGACTATGTCCTTTTACAGGTATCCCTCCAAAGACCACCTGTACTCGAAACACCAACTGAGCTCTCATCCACAAGTCCAACAACCCCGACTGCACCCATGGCATCACTCACTGACATCCAAAACCTCATCGAACAACTGGAAGCCAGAATGGAGGTTAGAATGAATGAGGCATTGGCTGCCCAGAGGACTGCCCTAATAGCTGAACTAGGCGGTGGTAATGGAAATGGGGCTTTCGCCGGGGGAAGTGGGCCTACTACCTCTAATCAGGGTCCTGCTGCTGAATCAACAAACCTTGCCCTTAACCCGGATGACATGCCCTCCAGAACTGCTTCTGAGCTGGAAGCTCAGAAAATGAGAGAGAAGCTGGAATTGTTGGAAAGGTCTATTACTGCCCTCAAGACACACAAGGAAGTGGTGGACATGGACTCCTTGTCCTTGTTCCCCGAAGCAAGACTGCCAACCAAGTTCAAAATGCCCAATATGAACAAGTTTGATGGAACCACTTGTCCCAAAACGCACCTGAAAATGTATGTGGGTGCCCTCAACCCGTTTGGCCTGAACAGCGAGCTCCTTGCTCAGTTGTTTCAGCAATCTTTGACTGGTGCTGCATTAAGATGGTTTGTAAGCTTGGATCGTTCCAAAATGAAGAATTGGGAGGACATATGCAATGCATTCAACGCGCAGTACCATTATAATATCGAAGTGGATGTTACCCGGAGGGAGCTGGAAACCACTAAACAAAAGAAAAATGAGCCCTTCTCCTTGTTCCTTTCGAGGTGGAGAGACAAAGCTGCTCAAATGATCAACCGACCCTCTGAACAGGAACAAGTTGACATAATAATTAAGAATTTATTGCCTGTCTACCAGTCACAGCTTCAAACACAGTACTTGCCTATGTTCCAATCGCTCATTGCGACTGCAACTAAGGTGGAAGACTTAATCCAGTTGGGTCAACTCAAAGAAGACTCATACAAGAAGCAGAATCATGCTGGACTTTGAAAAACCGTCTACAAGACCTGGTTGACAATGGATATATCATCCCCAAGAGCAAGCTGAATATCAACCAATCCCTTGCCTAACCATGGGATTAATGCAAAAAAAATTTTACTGAACAAGAATCGTTCGATCCTTTCGAACTTTTCTTAGAAATGAATGAAGTTTGTGTCTGAGAAGGTTGAGATCAAACCTCAAAAAGAACAAAGGAATTGTTCAAGACCAACAACAACCTGTCTGATCGATTTAAGCATCGAGAAGAACAAAGTCACTACAGTCAATCCAATCTTAGTTCATCACAGTCCACTTAGAGTTTATCTTTTAGGGTCTAGTTTTGTTCTTTTCATTTTCATTCCCATTCAAGTTTTCATTCAATTCAAATTTGTAAATCTAAGTGTCTTTTGTACACAAATTTTGTCTCATCAATAAAAAGGGATCAGTTTACGTTCCAATCATGTTTATACTCTTTCCCTATCCTTTCCTGTGAAAGCGCAAAAAAAAAAAAATTTAAAAAAAATAATAAAAAAAATCAAAAAAAAAAATGATGATAAAAAAGATAATAAAAATTGGCAAAGAAAAATGCATTCATTTGCTCTGCATCAATCAAAATTGGGGGCATCCTAAGAAGCACCATCAAAGGGGAAGTTTTGAAGGATAATCATGGAAAGGATCCAGCAAAGGGTACGCAAGACTTCAAACAGTACCAAGGTAAAGCTGATTGAAGGGGTTAGGGCCAGAATGGTTTCTCCGAAAACCCAGGAATGGAAGATGCTCCGACAGAGAGGTGTCTGAATTTTGAGCTTAAAAGCGACAGAATAAAGAAGTTATGTTTGGAATTGGGTTGGGTCTGCACGAAGTCGCAATGCTATCCATACATCTCATAATCAAGTTGCCTCGAAATTCTTTATGGAGAGGCTGCTTCTAAGCAAGCAAAAGGAAAAACGGGACAAAAGGAACCCCTGGTCAAAAGGAAGCAAACAAGCAAAAAAAAAAATGGGTCAGAAGAAACTTCTGCATAAAAGAAAGAAATCAAGACAAAGCTACAGGAAATCAAGATGTCAAAAACGGGTCAACTGCAAGCTCTCCGTTAAATTCAAGCCCATCAAGGGTAGATGACAAATCATTTCAGCCATAAGGACAAAGATCAAGCGGCTACTCATATTTAAAAAAAAAAAAAAAAGCAAGTTAAAAGAAGCAGTCATTTCCACAAATTGGATGACAACAAACACCTTGAAAATCAAGCGACAAGCATGGCACAAGTACAAGTGTCCTTATAAACAAGGATCATTTCTCAAAACAAGGAAACGGAAGAGTCTCCTCAAAATTCCTTATGGAGAGGAGAACCATTGAGGAAATAAGTTTCAAATTCAGAGGAAGATAAAGTTCAAGAAAAGGAA
This sequence comes from Jatropha curcas, assembly GCF_041381405.1. Classification (NCBI taxonomy): domain Eukaryota; kingdom Viridiplantae; phylum Streptophyta; class Magnoliopsida; order Malpighiales; family Euphorbiaceae; genus Jatropha; species Jatropha curcas. The sequence continues at coordinate 19,976,908 of NC_143152.1, read as the reverse complement.
TCAAGTTAACCTCAAGAATTCAAACATGGCGAAGCCACAAACTCAAAGCATAAAAGCTTCTTCAACGCTCAAGCCACTCAAGTCACCACCACAATGTGGGTATTCAAAACTCTTTGTGATGAATACAAGTCATATTTCAGTCAACCAGTGGTAAAACCACTGCAACAACAAAGTCAGATTCGCCTAGGGTCATCACTATCATACGAGCTCGAGTCAATAAGTTGATTCAACATCAAGTCGGGAAGGAATCCCGTAAAGACATCCAGTCGGGAATGAATCCCGTAAAGACAGCAAGCCGGGAAGAAATCCCGTGAAGAAAATCAAGGCAGTAATGAATTCTGCATCAACATCAAGTCGGGAAGGAATCCCGCAAAGACATCAAGTCGGGAAGGAATCCCGCAAAGACATCAAGCCGGAGAGGAATCCCGCGAAGAAATCAAGTCAGAAATGAATTCTGCATCAACATCAAGTCAGGAAGGAATCCCGCAAAGACATCCAGTCGGGAAGGAATCCCACAAAGACATCAAGCCGGGAAGAAATCCCGCGAAGAAATCAAGTCAGAAATGAATTCTGTATTAATATCAAGTCGAGAAGGAATCCCGAAGAAATCAAATCGGAAATGAATTCCACAATCAGCATTAAGTTGGAATTGAATTTTCCCCCAACAGCAAGTCGGAAATAAATTCCGCACCAAGACGGAAAGGAATTCCGCATTAACATCAAGTCGGAGATGAATTCCGCACCAGCCGAGCATGAAGTTCGCATCCTGGAAGGAACTACGAAAGACCTGATTCTCCCCATCCCCCGAAGAGTTCTTGGAGATACGTAGGCAGCCACAAAGGCGCAGTCACAAACATAAGTTTGCATCATAAATAGCGTTTTCTCTTTGCCAATAAAAAAAATATAATAAAAAATAATAAAAAAAGAGAAGAAAAGAAAAATAAAAGCTGGAGTTGAAAACCCGAAAGGGCGGCTTCAGGCAAGAATTGAGCTCGCTAGGCTGAAAACCCGAAAGGGCGGTCTAGGCAAAAGTTAGGGCAAAGAGCCTGCTAGAGTCGAAAACCCGAAAGGGTGGCTACTAGGCAAAAGTTAAGGCAAAAAGAAATAACAAGTGCTTTCAAAGGTCTCCTTGGGAGTATATAAATCATTTTTTTCCAGGAATCACTGAGTTCCTTCGAGTCAAAATTCATTACAAGAAAAATTTGAGTCTCTAAATTGAGTCTCCAATGAGTCTCTAAAATCAAGTCTCCATCACCAGTGGTCATTCCACAACGAGTCACAAAAATCGAGTCATTCTCAAAAGTTCGTTTTGAAAGCGTCACTCTTTGAGTCATTCCTCAAAAAAAAAAAAGAGAGAGAGGAAAATGTCAATTCAATCCCCGGGGTTTCCAAAACAACCCTAAAAAATGTCAAACATAATCGTTGAGAGGTAATTCTTTAATACCTCATCTCCACTCGGACCATCGTTTCTTCGATCCTTTCAGACGAGCGATGTCATCCACATCGTCCGTTTCCTCGAGTCACATAAGTGGCTTTGTTCTCTTTGATTCCTCAATCGATTGGACAAGTACAACACCAATGTCTTGAAGTATTCCATGGTCAGCACCATTCTGGGGGCAAGAAGTGATAAGAACCTTCACCATTCTCCCATCACAGAAGTAATCATGGAATTTTTAGTCTTTCATTAAGAAGAAATTCTATTTCAACTAATAAGGGCATCAATTCTCTCAAGCAGGGGGCAAAATCCTCCAAGTCGGATTCAGGGGCAAGTGTTATAAAAAAAAATACACAACCCAGGGTGAAACCCAACCATCGTCAATCTCTTTTACACAAACCCAGGGTAGAACCCGGTTAATGGTTAACCTTTTGTTTTACATAAAACCTAGGGTGAAACCCTAACCAATAACCAACCATTTTTCATCCAAAACCAAGCCATTTGATCATTTCGACTTTAGGTGGACCCTTGGTTCTCAAAGAAAAAAATAAAAATAAAACAAATCTCTTTTCAAGCCCTCATTAAGAGGCAAAATCTCTTTTCAAGCCCTCATTAAGAGGCAAAATCTCTTTTCAAGCCCTCATTAAGAGGCAAAACATCTTTTCAAGCCCTCATTAAGAGGCAACACATCTTTTCAAGTCCTCTAAGAGGCAAAACTTCTTTTTAAGTCCTCAAAGAGGCAAAAACATCTTTAAGTTACAAACATAAATCCATGCATTTGATCATTTCATTTCAAAGAAAAAGACCATGGCGGGGTTTCCTCCTTTGCCCATCCTCCAAATTTGCTCCTTCAACCACTGGCTCTCATAAATCATTTTTATGATAGCCAGTGGGGGGCAACTGTGAATACTCAAATTTTGAGGCTCAAAAAGCCAATTTTCCCGGCCGCGGCGGTGCCGGCCGCCCTTAAAGGCGGCAGTAGCCGCTATCGCCGACGGCGACAGCGGCTGCAGTCACCTGTGAATACCCATTTTTTTTAGGCTCACAAAGCCTGTTTTTCTCGGACTGCAGACAGTCCGGCCGGACCGAAGGCCATTTTGGAAGTTCGCCAGAAGTAGGCCAATATGGTACTTGAAACGTCCAGAAAATTGCGAGGATCGCAGAACTGGTCCTGGAATATTTTTTGGAGGTCCGGAACTTCCGAAAAAGCCTCCGGAACGAAAAAAAGCACACGGATCGTTGTGCCCGCCCTCAAGGGGCAGGCACGCCCGCCTCCCTGAGGCGGGCACGCCCGCCCTCAAGGGCGGGCAGAACCGCTCTCGGGTCGCCTTTTCTCTATAAAATTGGCCCCGGGGCCTCCGTTTTGAGACACTCAGTCTGTGTTGACGGACGCTCCTTCTCCCCCACGCTCCTTGCGATTCTTTACTGCTTTCTTGCATTTTAATTTAGATTTATCGCTTTCTTGATTTGTTAATTGGTCACTAAATTTGAACTAATTAATATTCCCTTAACGAGGAGCTTAACCTGGAGTTAAGAAGTGGCCGTCGATTAAATCAGGTACATGAACTAAACTCTACCTATTTAATTTTAGCACTTCATGCATGCTTCTCTTCTACTTTTAATAATTCTACAACTGCATAAATGCATCCATGTCATCATTAGGCAAACAAATTGCCTCAAGTAAATGAATTTAGGCTAAATGCCCGGTTAATTAATAATCGTGGTATTAAAGCCTAAATCCGACAATATTGGCTTAGAGCCTAGTTAATCAATAACTATGGTATGATTGCCTTTATTTCAAACAGTTTCGGCTTAAGTCCAATTAATCAATAGTTGTGACTAAAAAGCTTTAATAAAACACGTTTTTCTTGGCAATAAATGACCTACATTACAATTTAATTGATCACTTTTGGCAAACAAATTGCCAATAAGTGAGATTAATCTTTTCCTTAGCGACAAATCGCTTAAGTCAAAATTTTGGCTAAAAGCCTGCAAATAATCACTTTTGGCAAACAAATTGCCTATAAGTGAGATTAATCCTTTTCTTAGCGACAAATCGCTTAAATCACAATTTTTGGCTAAAAGCCTTCAAACAATTGCTTTTGGCAAATAAATTGCCTTAAGTCAATCAATTTTGGCAACAATCGCCTAAATAATCATCTTGTGGCAAGCAACTTGCCTAAATCAACTCATTTTGGCTAAAAGCCTTCAAATAATCAATTTTGGCGACAATCGCCTAAATCACATCAAGTTTTGGCAACAATTGCCTAAAACACTCTTTTTGGCTAAAAGCCTTAAAATCAATCATTTTGGCGACAATCGCCTAAAATCAATCATTTTGGCAATCAAATTGCCTAAATCACTCTTTTTGGCTAAAAGCCCTAAAATCAACATTTTTGGCAACAAACGCCAAATCAAATCAATCAATTCTTTGGTAAAATGCCTAAACAAAATGCACAAAGCATACACACACTCATGCATTAAGCATACCCATTCAAAGCCCTTCAAAGAAGGCCTATTGAACTACGTTGACTTTGATCTTCCATTCAAACGGAAGTACGTAGGCACGTTAGGGATTTAACCCAGAGCGGCAAGTCAAATTCACTCAAACATTTTCATTTGGTCCAATTGCATCCATCGCCTTGCAAAGCATTCATGCATTGGTTAGTTTATCAGCATGACATAGTCTCGGGATCCACCTCGGGTTCGAAGACCATGCCTTAAACATTGGGTTAATTAATCTGGTAACTAGGTTAATTAAAATTGGAGTCACTTAGGGTTTTTTCCTAGTTTACCCTAAAATAATTAAACAAGGTGGCGACTCACACATCACGTGCATTTCTTCCTTAGTCACATGCATTTGATGTTTTGGGGAGGGGTTCACACAAGCTTTAAAGCTAATAAAAACACAAAAAGTGAATTTATTAATTAGGCTTTGCCATAAAAGTTTCAAGTTATATATAAAATTTCTTCAATCTATCCAAATTGACTGGTTCAGTAAATTCATGGCCTTCCATGTCTAAAAGCTTCACTACACCTTTGTAAAACATTCTCTTGACTAGAAATGGGCCTTCCCAGTTAGGCTTGAATTTTCCCCTTGGGTCATGAATGTTCGACCGCGTCTGTTTCAGAACCAAATCCCTACTCTTAGTAGCTTCAAATGAACTTTCTTATTGAAGTGCTTAGCCATCTTCCTTTTATAAATTTGATCTATGAATCGGGCATTAAACCTCTTTCCATCTAAGAGTGCTAATTCTTGATAATGATTTTCTGCTCATTGACATTCTGGAATCTTGGATTCCATCATTATGCGTAAGGACTACACTTCTACTTCCATTGGTAGCAAAACTTCCATTTCATAGACTAGAGAATAAGGAGTTGCCCTATTCGCAGATTTGGCGTTGGTCCTGTAGCCCCATAAAGCAATTATAGCTTACTTGCCCAATCATGATGATTTTTTGTCATTTTCCTCAAAATTCTTCTTGTTGTTTTTGTTTGCGGCTTCCATTATCTTTTGGTGGATACGATGGAGATTTATGATGTTCAATTCCATACTTCTCTAATAGTGTCTTTATTTCCCATTGGAACTGAACTCCATTATCTGTTATTATATGATGGGGGATTCTATATCTACAGATCAAGTTGTTTTCAATGAATTTGGCCATTTTCTTAGCATCGATGTTCTTAAAAGAATCTGCTTCAACCCAGCTTGAGAAATAGTCCACTGTCACCACTATGAATTCGTGCCTGTTAAAAGCATGTGGTGAACTTTTGCCAATGATATCTATTCCCCAATCTGTAAATGGCTATGGTGAAATAGAAGAATGTAACTCTTAAGGTGGAATGTGGCTCAGGTCACCGTGAATTTAGCATTCGAAGCACCTTTTCACAAAAGAAATACAATCTCTTTCCATTGTCGATCAAAAGAATCCTTTTCTAAGAATTTTCTTAGCTAGTGCTTTTTCATTCATGTAGGTGCCGCAAACCCCTGTATGGATCTATTTAGTAAACCCTTCAGATTCTTTCCTTGATACACATCTTAACAAAACCCCATCTGACATTCTCTTGTACAACTAACCATCTAAGACCGCAAATTGCAATGCCAGATGTTGTATTGCTCTTCTGTCATCTCTAGTAGCTGAATCGAGATGAATCCTTTTAGTCATACACTGCAGGACATCATAAAACCATAGCTAATCTTCTTCCTCAATATCCACAATCCTTTCTCGTTCATAACACGAGATACTACCCGAAGACATCATAAACGGTTTCTTAGGCATAACTGAAATCTCTTCCTAAGTTGATGCTAAATTAGCCAAAGCATCTAGTACTTAGTTGTTCATTCTGCTTGTGTGTGTGAAGGTCACTCTTTTAAAGTTTTGAATAATGATGTGGAGGTAGTCAATATAGGGTTTTAACCTGTCTTCCTTGACTTTCCAATTTCCATTAGCATGCTCGATGACCAATTTTGAATCACCAATAACCTCAACTTCTTCAACTTTAACTGCAATCAGAGCTTCTAACGCAAAAAAGCAGGTTTCATATTCTGCCATGTTATTCGTAATTGCAAACTATAATCTCTTCAACATCAAGATAACTTCTTCTTGTGGAGATTCTAATAAGATGCCTACTCCAGCTCCTTTGCTCTGAGTTGAACCATCAAAGTAGAGCTTCCATCCTTTCTTTTCTATCAAGTTCAAATGTTCATTGGGAAAATCAATTTCCCATTGTTCATTGTCTTTAACTGGATGTGCTTCTAAAAAGTCTAAAACTGCTCCTCCTTTGACGATTTTCTTCGTGGCATACTCTTTTCTCGATACAGGACCGGATTGGTTTTAGCACTTGATCTGTAGGGTCCTCTTCTTCCTTATCAGTGCTTCCCTTCTCTTTATTACTCTCTTCTTCTTCCTTTTGGGTAGCTTGTCCCTCTTCTTGCCTATCTTCCTCGGCCGCCTGTGGCCCCTCAACCCCCTTTTTCTCTAGTTCTTTCTTTTCTTCCTCAGACTAAGATTCTAGTGCTTTGGGCTCAACCGCAAAGATATCAATTACATCTGCAAGGATCTCCAGACCCAGGTATGTTTTCCCTTTGTGTTCAAATGGCTCTATCGGCAGACATGGAATGGAATACTCACTCGAGCGAACAAAACGTCCATCCATGTTCAACTAGCCGTATGTCTTATGTGGTGTGCTTCCAAATTTATACCCCAAGCATAAGCGGTTTCTCTGTGTATGAATTTATGGTAGCTCTGTGATGCCTTGTTGGTTCTTTCTAAGTCCTTTCCCTTCTTCATAATTCATCTTTTTCATGATGTTGGAGACAGTGGGTCCATTGTTAGTGCTTAGCACAACAATCTGAAAATCGGTCCATGGGAGGATAACCTGCTTGTCAACATTTAGCGTAGCTACACTCCTTCCACTGGCAGCAAGAATGGTGACTTCATCATTAAAAGAAAATTTGATCTTTTAGTGTAGCGTTAATGGTACACCTCCCAATGAATGATATCATGGGCGTCCAAGCAGTAAGGCAAATGTTGGGGGATATCTATTACAATAAACCCAGTCTCCTCAATCAGCCCCACTTTAACTACTATTTTGAAAATGCCTTCCACTTGTCTCTTAGAGTCGTCATAAATGTTGGGGGATATCTATTACAATAAACTCAGTCTCCTCAATCAGCCCCACTTTAACTACTATTTTGAAAATGCCTTCCACTTGTCTCTTAGAGTCGTCATAAGCTCGGATAACAACATCAGAAGGTTCTAGGTCAGACAACTCCATCTTGAACTTAGAAAGAAGCTTCAATGGACACATATTCAAAGCTGACCCGTCATCAATCATAACATTTCCGGTGATCCTGCCTCTAACTTCAGTGTTTATAAATAAAGCTTTGGTGTGATTCCTTCCTTCAGGAGGAAGCTCATCATTTGAAAAGGTGATTGTGAGGAGATTATGTTGAACCAACCCCACAAAATCAGCTGTTGATATGGATGATGAAACTGGAATCTCGACCATTGCTCTCAGCAAAGCTTCTTGGTGTTTCTTTGAAGAGACGAGTAGGTCCCATATGCTTATATTCGCATGGGTTCTTTTTTCAACTGTTTTATCAAAGCATCATCTTCAGTTTCTGTCTTTGGCACAACCGATGGGCTTGCCTTCTCATTTTCTTCTCTAGGCTTGATCATGTCCGATTGAAATACTCGACCGCTACGGGTCATATGGTTTATAGCTCTAGCTTCCTCTTTTTCCTTGCTACTTCACTCATCTAGAGTAACAGGATTCACCACCACTTCATCTTCATTCTCTATCCATACTTCCTCACCTTGGTTCAGCCACTCTTCGTTGATATCCCACATATTCAAGACCATCACATATATCTGTTGCAAAAGCAATTGCCTCTTTCTTTCTTCCTCTTCCTCCTTGAACTTGAACATCACCTCCTCGGGAGTCTTTCCAGACTCAACCATATAAAAATTTTTAGGAGGCGGCACGTTATGAAAATTAGAAAGTGGATTAGTTCTCGTGCTCATCCTTGACATTTCTTAGTCAGTTACCTGACCATCATCAATTAACTTCTAGATCTCATGCCTTAACTGAAGGCAATGATCAATGGCGTAGCCTTTACTTTGGTGAAAGTGACAGTATGCATTATGATCAAAGTTCTTTGGCAGAGGTACTGCAGGAGGTCTTAGTGCGAGCGGTCGCAATAGACCCGCTAACTTTACTTTTTCAAATACCCTAGAGAGAGGAGTGCCAAAGTTAGAAAACCTACTTTGTGGCACATTAGTGGCTCTCAAATCTAGAGTGGCAGTTGTTGTGTTCTTATTGGTGCTCAGGGTCTTCACAGACAAACTTGCCCCTTGGAACCCGGATTTGTTAAAATTTCTGACACGGTTCCCATACTTTTTATCTTCTCTGATCTTGTCTTCAATGGCGGTCCCCACCTCATACACTTGCGAAAATTCTGTCAAGGGCATATACTACAATTTCTCACGAAAAGCAGGTAGAGTCTCCTTGATAAAAATCTTCATTTGCTCATTGGTATCTGGACGGTTCCTCATCTGTGTGACCTTGGCTCTCCATCTAGCCATATAATCTGTAAAGGTCTCATCATTTTTCTACACAGTTACTTCTAAATCCCTTAAGTTGACGCTCATCTGAAGGTTGTAAGCATACTCTCTTAAGAAAACTGTGGTGAGCTCCCAATCTCTTCTCACCTTCTTTTTTAAATTATAATACCAAGTTTGAGCATACCCATATAAGGACATCAAGAACATCTTTAGAATTTCCCTTGATGGTAGACCCACCAACTCCATAACTGATTTGTATTGCATGAGGTGCACCTTAGGATCACCAGTGCCATCATATTTTGCCACCTTTGGCATCTTGTAGGTCAATAATTTGCTTCAATTTAAGCTTTTCATCATTGTCATCATCGATGTCCACATACTGATCCATTCCCTTGGATTTCATAAAGACGTGCAGCTTTTCTAGCTTCTTATCTAGCTTCTCAAATTTTTCTGACACAATTGGCTCGAGCTCAGACTTTCTTGTAGACATCTCTTGGAGAAAAATTCTTCCTGCCAAGTGTCATCTACTTGTTCTTTTCTTTCGGATTCGCCCTTGGTATCATCACCTTCTATCACCACTTGCTCTTTACCATTATCCGAGCATAAGAGTTTTTCTAGGCTAGCTATCGCTATCTTTTTGGTCAGCCATACTAGAGGTAGTTGTTAGAACCGACAAATTTGCTTAAACTGGAAAGTGCTCAATCTCGATGCGGGAGCCGATAGGTACTAAATCAGGATAATTAAAGGGGGTGAAAGGTTCTTCAACTCTAACGAAGCAATTGTCTGCTCTCAAACAACTAATCTCTTGCGGAGCTTTATCCTTTCGAGGCACTATCTTGACTGCATAAAATAAATGTTAACAACCACGAAATGATGCATGGATGCATGGATATGGAATGGCATTCAAAAATGCAATCACACAATCATAACATCATGAGATGCAACTAATGTTATATCTCGTCACGCCTTTATCATGACTTCTCAAATCAAAAAATCAAAGAAGGGCTCTTGAGAACTATTAGGAGTAAAATGTGCCCTATCTCATAGCCAAATACTTATACTGCCCCTCTTTCTTTTTTTTTATATCCCTTTCTTTTTACCTGAAGCATGATAATACTTGAGCAAGGTTCTTTATTTATATACATTTAAAATTTTTCTTTCTTTTCTCTTTTCTTTTTGGCATTAACAACATTTGGCTCAAAGTGGATTCATTTAATTACTTTCCAAAAGTGGAATTTTTACATTAATTGTTCTTTTGAGACCCTAACTAAATATTTACAATTCTTGAATCCCAAAACCTAAGAGATTTGATATGGCCTTGCATCCTCTAGAGTGAAGTGCCCAATTTTCACAAGGCGGTTCGCGATATTGCGCATGAGTGTAAATCGTGCCTCTACACCTTGGAAGAGAGTCATAGCTTCAAGTTGCGCTTGCTTTATTTCGAGCAAGAGTTGATGAGCCTCTTCTAATTGGTCTACTTTTGTCGGAGTTGAAATCAGAGAAGCTTCCCTCTTAGACACTTGGGCTTTGGCCTTGTAGTCATTATTGAAAAGAGCTCTTTTGGCTTGTTTTGCTTCCAACACTTCTCTTAAGTCTTTCACCCTTTGGCAATTTGAATGTTGGGATCGAGCCATGATAGAACATACCTAAATGGCTACAAGAAAATAAATTAAGTGATGCATGGATAAAGCACAACAGAACCATAGCAATTATATACAAACAAAGGGGAAGGGAGTTGGGAAATGCATGATCTCCACCCTTATATCTCCCACACACGATTCGAGGTCAAAGTCTCTTCTAAAATCTAGGACATACAGGTTGGCCCCATAAACCATCATGGGATTTTGGACTGACGTCTCTCGCATTTATTGTATGCATGCAACAATCATAAATTTATTAAGGTATTCCTAGATGAAGGAACTAAGATCAACTACATGAGCTTCGGTCAGGTTTATTAAGTCTTGGATTCCATAAGCGAGAATTGGTTGTTTCCTACCTTTTGCTTTGGGTTTAAACAAAGGTGATAACGGATTGTACCAATTCTTTTGATATACCAAATGGTACTTGACTTATGGGTTGGTATATATTAATGGCAATCCAAACAATCGAATAGAGTGAAAGGATCACAACCTCAATATCACCTTTAGGGTATAGGGTAGAAAGGAGATTAAGAAGAGATAAATATATGAGTGACATTTAGAAGTATAAAAAGTAAACTCAATTTAAATTTAATAGCATTATTACTGATTGTGAATAAGTGGACAACTTTTAGAGTCAACTCTCTTTATTCGAACCCAAAAAACCGAAAATCGGATATTCTGGGTTTGATTCCCAGTAGAGTCGCCAGGCTGAGGATATCGGGTTTCTTCTAAAATGGAATTTGGAAAGAATTGAAAGGCTTGGTGGATTTTATTTAATAAATTGGTTTCCTTTATTTATCTGATTTGCTTATCCTCAGAGAATGATTCTTTTACTTTAATAAGAGTTTTATTAATTTCGAAATCGCCACCCTTATTAGGAAAAATTCTCAAATTAGTCCATTCTTTAGAATCGACTAACTCGGTTTTAAACCAGAGACGGGGTTTGGGAGTTAAGTACGATAGGGGAAGGTGTTAGGCACTCTTATCGCCCGGTTAAACTGACCTTTTTGTTGTCCAATAATTCACAATTAATAATAATACGATTAACTAACATTGAGATGCAAAAATGGTTTTAATGCAATATTAAATAAATGACAATCATGCAAATAATCTCAAGCGTAAAAGCATAAAATAAAACATCCACAAAGAAAGGGGGAGGAGAAAAAAAAAATACATCCCATCACCTAATGTTACAATCTATCCTTTAACCCTCCAAATTTCCCAATCCAAACAATATTACGTATAAGCACTTATTGAGATCTATTAAGATCTCTTTAAATTTTGCAATAATATATCATTAAAGTATAACAAGAGTAAACATCCATACAACCAACAAAAGCACAAAATAGACATTATTCATAGAATTAAAGATCATACATTCCCTACCAACAATCATTCATTAGACATGGCCACGGTTTCGGAACCGAACCAAAAATTTCTGATTTCGGTTCCTATTTGGAACCAAATGGTTCCGATTCTGGTTCCTTAACGGTTCCAAAATCGATGGTTCCGGCCGGCTCTCCGACCGGTTTTCTGACGAATTGTATAATTTTAAATTTTAAATTTTGAAGACTGATTTTCAAATTTTAAAATTTTAAAATTTGTGAAATAATTTTTGAAAAAAAATAAACTTAAAAAATTAAAAAATGCTTGAATTAAATTTATTTTTTCAAAAAGACTTGAACTTAATTTTTTTTTTTGAAAAAAAAGTCTTCAACTAAATTTATTTTTTGTTTAAAAAAGTTGGAACTTAATTTTTTTTTTTTAAAAAAAAAGGGCTTGCCTACGTATCCTCTTGGGGTTTAGAGGAATCAAAGTCTACGTAGTTCTTACTTACCTTGTACCAATTGTACCCCTTTTACCTTAGTCGCTATTTCCACCACCGGTTGATGTTCCTGTTGAGGACCCATTGTAAAGATCATATAAATCTTCGTTTTCTTTGAGATTTTCTTGTTCTCTTATTTCGGTCTTGCTCCAATTATCCACGCATGATTGTGCTTCTAGTGAATCGGGTGTTATATGAGATCGTGTTTCATCAAGTATGTTTTCTCCTTGACTAAAAACTTGTTCAACTGCAACAGTGGAGACCGGAGCTGCTAAAACTTATTTTGCAAATAGAGAAAGTGTTGGAAATGTATTGGTGTGATAACTCCACCAATCTAAAATTGAAAATTTATTATCTACATAATTATCACAAAACTCAAAAGAAGTGGTAAGATAATTATCAAATTCAGAAAAAGAACCGGATTCCCTAGGTCTTTTTTGTATTTGTAGTAAAATACGTTCAGCAACATCAACACTTACCCTTTCAGTTGGAAATGATTGATTATTGAATTGAGAAGAATTAGAAGAAGTAGATGAACTAGAAAATTGAAGAAATTCACTATATAATTCTACAATATTTGTCTAACTTCATGCAATACTACATTTATACTAATAGTATCTTCTATATCAAGATTTAATAATTCATAATAAAGAGTCAAATATTCAGATAAAATTTCAATTTTACATCTAGGATAAAAAAAAACAAGCAACAAGATAAAGGGGTGGTATATTTTTAAAATAAAATAACCATTTTTTTTCATTGATAAAACACAATTTTGTAATATAAAATCATTTTCAAATTCTTGGAGTACACTAACAATATTAATGTATATAGGCAAAAATAAATGCGATGTGGGATAATAAACCCCACTAAATTTATAGGTAGCATCATTAAAAATTTTAAAAATATCTAAAATTTTTGCACAAATATCCCAATTGTGGATATAAATTAATTTCTTCAATATTGTAAGTAACAAAAATGCAAAATAATTCTTTACACGAAAAAGACTCGTTCAATAATTCATATGTTGAATTCCAACGAGTTGAGACATTCCTTGGAAAATGTTTTGGTCTTTTATTATTTTCTTTATAAAATTTAGCACAACTTTTCATCACTAGGGGATGCCCCCATAAATATAAAGTAGTTTTTCTAATTGGAGAAATATAAGATTCAAGAACTTTTAAACTATCTTGTACACATAAATTTAAAATATGGCAAGCACATCTTATATGAAAAAATTTTCCACCAATATTTGGTTCACAAATTGATTTAAGTGCAGTAATTGATTTAGTGTTAGTAGAAGCATTATCAAATGAAATTGAAAAAAATTTTTTTTGTCAACTTATATTCATCTAAAATTGAAATAATTATTCTGTACATATTGTTTGCAGTATGTTTATATCAAAAGCACGAAATGCAATAATTCTTTTTGGAATTTTTCAATCATCATCAATCCAATAATATGTAATGCCATATAAGAATGCATTTGCCAATGATCACTCCAAATATCATAACAAATTGAAACACGAATTTTCATTTCAGAAAATAAAAGTTCTAACTCTTTTTTTCCTTTTTTATATAAAGAAATAATAGTTCGTTTTGTAGCATTTCTTGACACTTTTTTAGCGGAAGGATTTAAAGTTTTTTTATAATATTGATTAAAACCTACTTTTTCACCAAAATTAAAAGATAAATGTTCCATAGATATCATTTTAGCTAATTCTTCTTTTTGTTGTTTTTCAAAATATTGAAATAAAGAAATGTTAGAAGATGCGTACGCGAAAATTTGTGTTTGAAACCGATCAACTCCTTTTTTTTTGGATGTTTTGCCTCCAAATGCTTCCAAAATTATCCATAACCGCCCGATTGTTTGAATTTATAAGATTTTCCACAATAATTGCAAATTACATCGAACATTTTGTCGCCTTTCAATTTCTTCATGAAATGAATAGCGAATATGTCGGAACTATGTCTTGCTCTTCGAAGAAGTTGTGTACCTTGCTCTTGCTCTTGCTCTTCCTCTTCCTCTTGTTGTAATTGCTCATCACTAAATTTAGATTCTTGAGTTGGAATTTCCAAATTTTCATTTGGATACCCTCAAGATTATATTGGTCGGAGTGAAATCGAAGATGTCGTTTGTAGGGATAGATGAATATTGTGTTTCTCCAATCTTTCCCTTGCCCTTAATGGAACTTGAGTTTCCTCTACTTGCTATTATATGAAAATAATATGTAATTTGAAAAATTGAATAAAAAAAATTAGAGAGAATAATTAGAGACTGGAATTGAAGAAATTAATTCACAATAATTTAGACAAATAATTGGAGATTTAACTTTGAAGAAATTATCTTGCAATATCTTGGACAATAATTTGTGAATGAAAATTAGAGAGATTGTAAAGTAGAGAAGAATAATAGAGAGTAGAAAGAGTAGAGATAATTTTGTGTGAGGAGATTGTAAATGGCATGAGGTATTTATAATAAATCCAAAAATCATTTTTCCACAAATACCCTTGAAACTAGCCATTATGTAGCCATTTATAGTTGTTAGGAGGGGTAATTTGGAGATTTCACAAAAATAATTTGAAAAAAAAAGTTGTTGCCTGTTGGAACCGTCGTTTCGAACGGGTCGAACCGCCGGTTCTAGCCGTTAGAATTAGAATTCAAATACTATGAGAATCGGCGGTTCCATCCGATTCTGGCCGGTTCTTGGAATCGCCAATTCGCTGTTCCAAAAATGGTGGAATCAAAACCGAACCGTAGGCCACCGGTTTCAGTTTCGGTTCGGACCGATTTCGGTTCGCACCGGTTCCAATTCAGGTTCGGACCGGTTCCGAACCACCGGTTCTGGGAACTGTAATTTGGCGATGTCTATCATTCATTCATTCACAAAATGGGTGCATGTCCTAATACAAGATCAATGAATTAAAGGGTTAGTGTAATAACAAGCGTAATACATTAAATTAAAAGACAGAATAATAAAGTGCTTGAAATGTAAAGAACAGTAATTAAAAGATAAGAATTTAAATGATTAAACCAGATTTAAGCTCAGGGCCTCGATGTTCATCTTGAAGGATGAACAAATACACCAACCATTGCTCTTAATCTTGTTTTTACTGTTTATTTGATCCATTTGTGGCCAAATACACATCCTAAACCGCTTAAGGTTGGAGCTTGGCCACTGGATCTCCGAATCGGGGCCATTTATTGGTTATTTCATAATTTGAACCTCTAAATTGAAGGGCCTGGTGCCACAAAGGGAAGTGGCGTGCGTTAAAGGGTGTGTGGCGTGCGCCCCATGTGATAGTGCAAGGCCCTCCCCAGATCAGGAAGGCTTCAAGCAAAAGATGAGTAAGAAACAAGAGTTCTGGGTAAAAGTGGCACGAGCAATAGGCTTGTGGTGCACGACACAAATAGTGGCTTGCGCCACTAACTCAGGTCGTGCGCCACAGAGGCACAAAAACTCCTTAGTGGTTAATCCTAGGTTTCCCTCACAACCAGACCCGAAATAAGTGCTTAAAACACCGAAAAAGGAAAGGAAAAGGTGAAAAGATGAGTTAAAGATTCTCAGAAACTACCACTTGGTGATTTCTTTGAAGATTGGTTCAAAAATGGATGAAGAAACCCAAACTGTAGACACTCAAATTTTGCCCCTAAAGTTTCAGTGATGATACATCGTTTTTCATATAAATTTGAATCGAGATTCCTGATCGGCCTAGTTTTCAGACCAATGGTCTGTGGCTAAGATTATCCATGTGTTTACCGTTTTTACTTTTTCGGGTTACCAGGCATTTCGAAACGAAATCGGGCCCAAGAAGCGTGTCGGGCCTGCCCAGTGCATTTCTCGGTGCACCACCTCATTTTATGTGCCACCTGATCTGATCTAGTAAAAATAGGCCCGGCCCTATTGCGGGGCCCGTCAATGGTGTTTTGCCATGTCAGCCCTAAATGGGGGCACCCACCCTCATTTGCTTATAAATAGGCATTGAGGGGTGTGCCTAGGAGGAGGATTTTTGGACCTTAGGGGAAACTCTTGTGTTTTGAAAACTCAAACTAAGAACCGAAGGCGACTATTATTACCCTTTGATCCAAGGTTAAGATCCATTATTTATTCAATCAAAAACCCTTTAAGATTAGTCAAGAATCCCCAAAAATACATTTATTATCTTCAATCTCGGACTATTGGATCAAGAACCAAGTATTTGGGTTTCTTCATCCATTTTTGAACCAATCTTCAAAGAAATCGTCTACAGGTAGTTTTTGAGAACCGTAAACTCTTTCCTTAATCTTTTTCTTTCCTTTTTCGGTGTTTTAAACACCCGCTTGGATCTTATTATGAGGAAGACCTACGATCAACCATAAGGGGCTTTCTATGCCTCTATGGCGCACGGCTTGAGCTAGTGGCGCAAGCCACTACGTGTGGCATGCGCCATAGGCCTGTGGCTCTCGCCACAAAAGCCCACCTCTGTTTTGCCTCATCTCTCATCTGAAACCTTCTTGATCTGGGAAGGGCCTTGCGCCACTATGTGAGACGCATGCCACAACCCCTATGGCGCATGCCACCTCTCTTAATGGTGCCAGCCCTTCGATTTAGAGGTTCAAAATGATAAATAATCAATAAATGGTCCCTAATCAGAGATCCAATGACCAAGTTCCAAACTTAAGTGGTCTGGGGTGCATATTTGGCCACAAATGGATCAAATAAACAACAAGGACAAGATTGAGAGCAACAATTTGTGATTCCATTTCATTAGCAACTAAAATAGATCTAAACGGATTGCGTTGTACCGTACCCCCGGCTATTTGTTCATCTTTCAAGATGAACATCAAGGCCATGAGCTAAAATCTTATTTAACCATTTAAATTCTTGTCATTTAATTACTACTCTTTACTCTACAAGCACTTTATTATTTTGTCCTTTTAATTTTATGCCTCTTTATTAATGCTTAATGTTTATTATTGCACTAACCCCATTATTCATCAATCTTGTACTATGAACATGCATTATATTTTCATTATGTGAATGAATGAATGATGATGGATGGGATGCATGATCTTTAATTCTGTGAATAATGAGCATTTTGTGTTTATGTTGATTGTATGGATGTCTACTTTTATTTTGCTTTAGTATTATATTATTGTAAAATGTAAAGAGATCTTAATGGATCTCAATAAATGCTTGTATGTAATATTATTGGAGAATTGGAATTTTGGAGCGGAATGGGTAGATTGTATATTTAGGTGGATGGGATGTGCTCTTTTCTCCTCCCCCTTTCTTTGTGGATGTTTTACTTATGCTTTTATGCTTCAGATTATTTGCATGAGTGTTATTTCTTCAAAATCGCATTAAAATTATTTTTGCATCTCAATTTTAGTTAATCACATTGTTATTAATTGTGAATCTTTGGACAACGAGGAGGCCAGTTTAACCGGGCGATAGGGGTGCCTAACACCTTCCCCTATAGTACCTAACTCCTGGACCCCGTCTCTAGTTTAAAACTGAGCTAGTCGATTCCAATGAATCATCTAATTCGAGAATTTTTTCTAATAAGAGTGGCGACTCCAAAATAAAACTCTTACCAAAGTAAGAGAACCATTTTCCGAGGATTAATGAGTGGGTTAAATAAAGAAAACCAATTTAATAAATAAAATCAACCAAGCCCGTTCGATTCGATTCGATTCTTTCCAAATACATTTTGGAAAAAATCACTTGTCCTCACAAACACTTGGTTCTTGACCCAATAATCCGAGATCGAAGATTAGTAAATGTGTTTTTTAGGATTTTTAGTTGATCTTTAGGGGTTTTTGAGTGAGAAATCAATGAATCTCAATCTTAGAACAAAGTGAAATACTAATTTCCTCTGATTTCTATATTGAGTTTTTAAAAATCAAGAGTTTCCCTTCCAATCACTAAAAGTCCTCTTTTAAGGCACACCCCCAATGCCTATTTATAGGCAAATCAGGGTGGGTGGCCACATTTTAGGGTGACGTGGCAAAACGCCACTGGCGGGCCCCGCAGTGAGCCTGGGCCATTTATACCAAATCGAACCAGGTGGCACATAAAATAAGGCGGTTGGTCGGGAAGTGCATCAGGCGGGCCCGACGCGCTTCTCAGGCCCAGTTTCATAGTGAAACACCCGGTAATCCGAAAAAGTAAAAATGGTTAAACACATGTATAATCTCAGCCACAAACCTTTGGTCTGAGAACCAGCGCGATCGGGAACACCAGTCAAATTTATGTAAAAAATGGTATATCATCACTGAACCTTTTAAAGGCAAAATTTGAACGTCTACAAATTCATGAATGAAACTCATGAGAGTTTTAAGATCCAACAAGAAATGATCAAGAATTTGGAGATACAAGCAGCGCAACTGACAGTAATGGTAGCTAATAGACTTAAAGATGAGGAATGCAAGTTAGATTATGAGGAAATTTCATACGAAGTTGCACCTTTAGAAGAAGTAAAGCCTACATGTGAAGAATATAACTCCTTTGAAGACGGCTTAAATCACACTTTCTTGCTTCCAAACACGATTATTAATGACCATGAAGAAAGCGATGTAAAACTGAAAGGGGCATTGGCAGAGATTTTAAATGAAGATGAGCAAAAAGCACTATTGGTAGATGAGGAAATAATTGAGACTATTGATTTTAGCTTATCAATAGTTTTTATACATACACCACTGGAAGATCCTTTCTTTCCATTATGCTACCATTAACAAATTGTTTCTAGGAAATTTCTTTCCCCAAGCTCATCATTGGAAGCCAAGTGTTGTTGATAAGATGAGCATAATTTTTTCTAAACTAGCCAATCTTGAGTAGGACTGAACAAAGGGTCGGTTTGGTTCAAATCAAACCAAACTGAAGCCACAAAATATAAATTGAAGTTTCTTTACAATAAATTGGACCAGACTGAAGTTTGTATATGAACCGAAGCAATTAGTTCGGTCTATTTTTGTCGATTTTTACTATTTCGGCTCAGCTCTAAGCCCAATCGCCGAATATTTGTGTAACCGAATTGAACCGAGCCATAAATTCGATTCAAACAGAATGAACCGACAATCGAACCTTTCTTGAGCGTCAGATCGAATCGAATCGAACTGAGTTGGTTCGGTTTTCAGTTCGGTCGATAATTTTACTCACCCCTAATCTTGAGGGTGTTTTCAACCAAGACTCATATATGATATTACATGATACATACTATGGGCGAAAGCCGTTATTTGACAAATACTTCTCCAAAAGTCAAGCTTAACGACGTTAAATAAAAGTGCTTATGGGAGACAACCTATACTTTCTTTTATTTCTTCAACTTTTGTTTTGTTTTTATTCTTGTTTTTATTTTTATTTTCTTATTCTTGTTCTTTTATTCACCAAACTTAAATCTGAGTTTATGTGTACTACAAGAGTCAATTCATGGGGTTTAAGAGAGTACACTGCTTGTCCGTGTAACTTTCCATGGCCATGTCAATGAGGCGCGATTCCATGTGAAGTTCAGGCAGCTACATAGCATGGCCGTGTAATTTGCCACGGCCGTGTCAGCTGCTCAACAAATCAAAGGATGTTTTCGTAATGAACATGGCTGTGACCAACTAAGCAACAATGGACAAAAACTCTCAAAGGAGTCCACGACCGGGGTGTATCAACTAACACGCCCATGGCAACCTGATGACTGCACAACCAACGACTCACGCACGCCACGCCCGTGGCACACCAACACACGACCCAAATTACCTTTTTAACAGTTTTATCCTTTGTTTCAGCTTTTAGCCATTGGATTCTACGCCTTTATATTCCTTAAATTTTTATTGTATTTTTCAATGCAACAGTGGTAAGGTGTTTTCAACTCTAAATTTTATTTTTGCACATTGTATTGGTAATATATGATAAATTTGGGGAATTGGTCTTATTTTTGCACACATTAGGGACAATGTGCTAAATTAAGTTGGGGGAAGAAAAATTTTAGTTAAAATTTTAATTTTTTTTTTATTAGCTTAATATGATTGAAATAATTATGAGCAAGCTTGAGAATTATCATAATTTATAAACTTGTAAAAAATTTAGTTGTTTTTTGAAACTATTTGTTCTTGAGCTTTAATTTTAATATTTGACTTGCATAATTCTTTGATTTAACCATATATTTTTAAGGTCATGAACACCAATTTTTGTAATTGTTATGGTATATAGGTATGTTTTAATTAAAATTTTATTTAACCTTGGCATTCCTAGAATAAACTAGAACTCTCTTTGAGGCAAACTTTTAAATGCTCACATTTAAGAAGAGACGATCTAGGTATTCTTTGTTTTAAACTCATATTTAGCATAAGCCACTCTAAGTTAAAGTCTGACCTTGGAACCCTTTGATCCTATATCCAAATTTTTTTTTTTTTTATTACCCCACATCAAACCTAGCCAGTAAACCAAATTACAAAACCTTTCCCCTAAAGTACATTAATGTATAATAAATAATTTTTAAATTATATTAATGCATAGGAAAAAAAATCAAAGAAAGAGACTATCTAGCAAGTGGAGTACAAAAGAAAAACACCTCATGAAGAAAAAAATGAAATGAAAATAATCAAAAATTCAAGTTTGGGGAATTCAAGCAAGGAAGAAGAAATTATCAAAGTACTATTATAAAGAAACCTTGCTAAAGTATCTCCAATTAGGCTAGTCAAAAATCTCAAAGTTAAAACTCTTTCGTTACAAAAAGAATGTATGTTCTTAATATAATTAAATCTTGTTATTATACCCCCTAACCCCGTTAAAATCTTAATTAAAGATGTTTTGATCTTTCTAATTGTGTGCATTTCAATTGTGGAGAAGAGATGACTATGTCTGCCTATGAGAACGTTAGAATTATATTTATCATCATCTTATTTAAGGGTTAACAATTTTTGAAAATTCTTATTCTATTCGTCATAATTTGAATAATTATTGGTGTTGAAGACCTTATTAGCTCATGTTTAAATTAAAGAATGTGTTTTGTTGATAATTAAATTTTTGCAAGAAAATAATTAGTTTAGAAAACACTTACTTTATTCTCATGTTAAGAAATTTTTGATATTTTTGAGATTGTGAATAATTGTTTCCAGCCATATTAAGTTAGCTTTGTTAGCTTGTTTAGTTTTAGTTTTATTGCTTGAGGACGAACAATGGTTTAAGTTTGGAAATTTTGATAGGTATATATTATTTTTATATAGTTTTTAATAGAATTTTTAGCATTTTTATTTATTTTAATTAGTTTTTATTTAATTTTATTTATGTTTTTATTTAACTGTTAATTTTTGCTTCCTTTATTGTTTTGATATTGTTTTGGAAAGTTTTTGTAGAGATTTAATTACGAATTGCCAAATATCAAATAAGGAAGAGTGGGGACCACAAAGCTACTACCTAATTCGAGTTATATCCTAATTGATCAACTTAGACTCCTAATTTGGAAGAAATACAAGATTTAATTGTTTCCTATTGTAATTCCATTTCTTCCTTAACAAGTTAGATTGTTTTCCTAATTAGGCTCAAAGAAGCCCTGCGAAGTCTATATAAAGAGCAATCTCTACACAAATTAGGGGATCCATTGACATCACATCCCTTATTCCATATTCTTTTCTCTACATCATTTCTCTTTACAAGACTTCAAGCAATCAAATTGGAGATTGAGATTCAAGGAAGCACTACAAGCCAATTATTGACTAGTTTTTATTTCTAAACTCTCTCCTTGTTTTATTTTTAATATTCATGTTGATTATGAGAATATTTACAAGTTTATTCAAATTTAATTTAATTATTATGTTGAACTAAATTCTCATACTAGGGATTTGATGTAACTTAATTTCGATTTCAATTTATAATATTAGATTTCCTTTTCCTTGTTCATGGTATAATTTATTATTGAACTTAACGCTTCCAGGCAGAGTTTCTCCCCTGGGTTGACTTATTTCATTAATCACTATAGGGAGAAAGGTTTTTGATATGAGAAAGGTAATAAATTACATGGCAATAATAACTTGATGTGGAAGCTACATGGTTTGGCTCATGGAGATTTTCATAAGTTAACCACTCTAGGTTATGAATTCATAAACAAACTATAAAACTTAATGAGTTAATTCATGTTTGATTGTGCTATTAGAAGATAGGTAAGTAGACCGTGTTATAGCTAATAATACATCGAGAGAGCTTGTTAGCAATTTTAGGGTTGTTTTCCCTACTTAAACGATTAAAATTGATTATCAAACTAATAAAATAAATTGGATATAATTAAATGAAGTCAAAATCCCTAGTAGTCTTTAATCCTTGATTTCATTTCATCAAATTATCTTGTTTCATCTCCTATTCATTGCTTTATTCTATTCTTTTATTTTACTATTATTCTTCTTATTGTCGTTTAGATAACAATTCTCGTGGAAACGATACACTACTCATTCTTTATTACTTATTGTGATTTCATGCACTTGCGAATTTAGCCTATCATTTAGCATATGTTTAAAAGTTGGCATGGATATCTCTTTTGGAACTGGAGAAATGATGAATTTTCTATGATTTGGGTCATAGGAATTTTTGAAAAATTGTATGAGATACGAACATTCTTTAAGTATAATTATGTTTATTTAAGTAGGGGTGTTCATGGGTCAGTTTGGTTCGATTTGAAGCTATATTCGAACTAAACCTAAAATGCTGGTTTATAAAAAATATAAACCAAAAAAAACCAATAAAAATATTAAAATCAACCAAACCTAGAATGACGGTTCAGTTTGGTTTGATTCGAATTGGTGGTTTGACAGTTTAAAAGAAGAGAAATTAAATAAACAAAAAAAAAAACAAATCAAAATCAAAACAAACAACAAAAGAATTTGAAAAACAAAATACATAAATAAACATAACAACAATAATAGTTGAAAAATTCAACATAAAATATTATGTCTTTAAAAAATACTACAAACAATAACAAAATAAATAATTAAAAAAGAACATGACACTAAAATTATTTAAGCTTCAATATTCATCATCCATTGGATCATCCTCAACGTTTGTGCTAGGTTCTCCAATTCCTATTAACAAAGAACAAAAAAGGAAGTTAGTATTCTCAATTAAAAGAACTAAATAGAGAATTATAATTTAAAAAATTAATTATATTTCATTACGTTGTGTAATTTCTTCAAACTTAGCAATATCATCCAAAATATCTTGCAACTCAATCATAGTAGGACTACTCCTCAACCAATTTTGTGTACAAATAAGTGCTTCCACCATTTTAGGAGACAATGAACTGCTAAATGTATCAAGTATACACCCACTTGTACTAAAAGCGGATTCAGAAGCAACGATTGAAATAGGAATTGCCAAGATATCTCCTGTCATCTTAGAAAGGATTGAATATTTTGAAGAATTCAATTTCCACTAACTCAAAACATCACAAGATGTCAATTTCTCAAGATCATCCATCAAATATTTTCCAATCTCTGATTTACTCTCCATTGATTGCTCATGTTGTAGTTTCTTTGCAAATGCATCATCTATATCATCATTGTCATCAAATGACAATGACCTAGAAGATGGACTATCCACATCAATTCCAACATCTCCAAAATAGAATGCATTATACCAATCATACAATCGATTCAAAGTTGTTTTTACAAGTGCAAGTCTTGTAACAGCCATTCTAGATTCATAAATTTGATCAAAGTAAAACTTCACATACTTCAACTTGTATCAGCGATCCAAAACAATAGCAACGTGCAATAAGTTCTCCCAATACTTAGTAAACTTTTCTTTCATTATAATTGCATTGATAGCCACCACTTTATCTCTACTACTAGTCATTTTTTGCAATGTTCTTTGCATTGATACTAATTCCTTAAAAACAATATGTAAAGTAACATGCAAAGACCCAGAAAATTTCAAAGTAACATCATAAAACATTTTCAAAAATTTAACAAATGCTCTTGCCTTCTCCCAATCACTTTTTTTTTTTTGGAGTACCCTTCACTTTTTTCTTCTCAAAATATTTCTTACATTTTGAATCACAATAATACAACCTAACAAAAGTTGCTTCAAATTTTTCTATGACCTCCAACATCAAGTAGGTGGAATTCTATCTAGTCTTAATATCTAGACACAAGAGACTCTTATTTGTAATTTTCAGATGTTCAACACACTATTTAAAAGCATCAAGCCTACTCGGTGATGATCTCACATAACGAATTGCATTTTGAATCTTAAGAAGAGACTCATCATGTTCTTTTAAACCATCTTGGACAATAAAATTCAAAACATGTGCAGAACATTGAACATGCAAGTATTCATTATCTAAAACACTAGACTTCCAAGGAAATTGATCTTTTAAATAAGCAACGGATAAATCATTAGAACTTGCACTATCAAGAGTTATTGCGAGAACATACTCAATACCCCATTCTAGCAAACAACTCTCTATCACCCTCCCAGTTGTTTTAACCTTGTGATTAGAAACTTGACAAAAGTTTAATATTTTTTTGTAACTTCCAATCTTGGTCAATCAAATGGGCAGTTAAGTACATGTAATTATGATTCTGAATGGATGTCCAAGTATCAGTCGTTAAACACGCATTGATTCTTTAATATCTTTCTTAAATCTTCTTTATGTTCTATTTAGAGTTTCATGCAATCTATCCAAACTATAATACGAGAAGGAACAACAAATCTTGGTTATAATAGTTAAGAATAATTTCTAAATCCTTCACCTTCAACAATTCTAAAGGGCAACTCATCAGTTATAATCATTTTTGCCAATGCTTTTTCTAATTGCTTCAGGATCATACTTAGCAACTTTTAAAGTGCCAACAATAAGACTATCACTTTCGGTAGCATCTTTTTTAGGTTCAAAACTATGTGTTTTTTGCTTTTTATCAATTATCCCATAAGGATATCTCCTACATTTTTTTTTTCTAAATGATTCCACAGATTACTAGTCTCACTTTTTTTGGGATCACTTGCATAAGAAGCATCATAATAGTTACACGATGCACGAGGATTTTTCGTGTCATCATTCTCAGTAAAATGATCTCATATTGCAAAAATCTTTTTAAGTCTCTCTCCCCTTAGTTCTATTAATTTTTTGAGGAATGAGTGGTTTCTTACCTCCATCATTATTTGCTAGTTCAACATCTTGTTGAGATGGAATTGGTATGGACAAATGATATCTATGATGATTGAATGTCTATAATTTATGAATGTGTTACCATCTCAATATTCAGATGCATGAGATTTTTTAGAACCACTGAGTTTTATACTCAACGTGCCGATGTTTATCGCGCACATGTTGTAGACCGAGAGTGCTAGTTAGAAGACAAAGATCAACATCACAGTGGAAGAACATAGTTTGGTAGTCTTTAGAGATATGCTTATTTATGTATTTGAACATAAATACTGTAACATCCCTTCCCGGTCCACCCGTTAACCCGAATGAACCGAACCTAGACGCTACAAACTGGTTGACTTTATGGCCTGTCATGCTAATATAATAATGGATACAGACTCTTATATCATGATGATGCTGTTTATATTAATAATGTACTTAATATTTACAAGACATGATACTAGTTTGCAAAATGAAATGGGCCCAACTGTGTGCCCTGTACATGCCATGAAAAGGATAGACAAAAGATACACATCAAAATGAGTAGCTACCCTAAAGACTGAGTCTTCTACAGATGAACTGTAGCAGTTGTAATCCGACTCTCTACGGTCCAGTCTCAAAACTTGTGAGTTAAACAGGTAACTCACTGACCAAATAAAGCTCAGTGGATATCTCAACATAGAAAGAAACAATTAAGCACATACATGTGTAGAAAGAACCATGTAAACACATATGGCACATATAAGCACACATATCATGATACTTTCATTTTACCTTGATGATCTTTCTTGCTGTTTATTATACTGTATGATTCATGCAATGTTATGTCAAGATATATGTATGGCTCCATAAGGTTATAGTGAAACCGAAGTGATAAGAAAAACTGTATGAAACTGGATGAAACTGTATGCTTGGCTGTTATGGCCCATATATAATCATATCCACTCAACGGCCTGTAGCCGGAGTACCAAACTGTATGGGGTGCAGATCTGCTATCCTATGTCGCGACATAGCCTTATCTACATGGTTTCTACCTAACCTCAATGGAGCATAATGTTGGTATGTCAATAGTATAACACAACAGCATATTAATGGTTTCATAACTTCATAAATCATAATGTTTACTTGGTTTCACATCATTTGCATGCTTGCATGTTATTTTGATGCATGTTCTAATGTTGTCTTTTTGTTTTACAATGATTGGAGGCATACAAGTTGAGCAAAGGAATCCAATTGCATAGAAAATGAAGTCCAAAAGAGCATAAAAACACAAGTCGCGAGCGCGAGAAGCACACATGAGAGTCAGTGAGTTTACAGGCCAAATTCGCGAGCGCGCAATGAAAGTCGCGAGCGCAAAAAGCACCAAATGAGAGTCAGAGAGTTTACAGGCACAATTCGCGAGCACGCAATGAAATTCGCGAGCGCGCAATGAAATTCGCGAGCGCGCAATGAAATTCGCGAGCGCGCGACGTGTTTTCTAGCCTGCACAGTCTGTACTCTTTTGGTCATATCTCTTAATCTATAACTCCGATTTGGGTGATTCAAAAACCCATGTAAAGCTAACACATAGAGGAACAAATAACTCTTCTATGACACGTCCTAATTCCATCATTAAATAGGGTCAAAATCAAGGTGAATTTACTAGTTCTTTTTCCAGCAAAACCTGTGTCAGCATAAACTCACTATTTACTTCATTTATTCATTTCATCCCATGCTTTCTCACCATTTCCAGTCCTCTCACTCAACATTAAGCAACATAGTGTCTCATTAGCAACACACCACACAAGTTCTCATGCAAAGAAAATGGTAAATGACAAGAGATATCAAACCTTCACTCCAAAAAGCTTGAGCTCTTCTTAGCTTCCTTTTTCTGCTATCTTTGAACTCACTTCTCCTATACACATCAGAATTCTTATAACTTATCTACAATATAACTCAATTAGAGGTTGAATAACATAAAGCTTCAAGAAATTCTACTTACTTGGAGAAAATAGAGGTTGCCTTAATGCTTAACTACCATGAAAATGGATGGAGAAAGGAAGGGAAAGGAAGGAGATGAAGAAGATGAAGATAAAGATGAAAATGGGAAAGTGAAATGGTTTTCATGGGTAGGCCATCAAAATATCAATGAATTTTTATGTGAAACTTACCAAATGGTACCTCAATTGTCAACAGGTTACAACTTAATACCCAAGCTTGATCTTTTAGTGCAAGTAAATCCTAACCCTTATACTTTGATCTTTTTCTCTCATTCAAGTAAGTCCACTTATAATCCCATTCTACCCCAACCGAGTTTGGTTCAGCCCGACTCAACTCGACTCTATGCAAAGACTCGACTCAGTAGGATGTCACATTTCTCCCCTCCTAAATGAAAACTTCGTCCCGAAGTTTACCTGTTGTGAATAAATGCGGATACTGTTGTCGTATGGTTTCGTGAGATTCCCAAGTTGCTTCTTCTGTCTTATGATTCCTCCAAAGAACTTTTACCAATGCTATTTTCTTGTTCCACAATTCTTTCATTTCTCTGGCTAAGATCTGAACTGGTTCTTCTTCATAAGTGAGATCTGGCTGAATTTCAATCTCTTCTGCTGATAACACATGTGATGGGTCTGATCTGTATCTCCTTAACATTGATACATAAAAGACATTATGAATCCGATCTAAGGTTGAAGGTAACGCTAGGCGATAGGCTAATGGTCCTACACGTTCAACAATCTCGTATGGACCAATGAACCTAGGGCTAAGCTTACCCTTTCGTCCAAACCTTAGGATCTTTTTTCATGGTGAAACTTTCAGAAATACTTTATCACCGACCGAGTACTCAATATCCTTTCTCTTTAAATCAGCATAGGACTTCTGTCAATCACTTGCTTCTTTCAGCCGTTTTCTGATGATTTCCACTTTCTCTTCTGTTTCTCTAACCAAATCTAGACCCAAAATCTTCTTCTCACTAAGTTCTATCCAACACACTGGTGTCATGCATCGTCTACCATACAACGCTTCATATGGTGCCATCTTAATGCTCGATTGGTAGATGTTGTTGTAGGCAAATTCCATGAGATGTACATATTTGTCCCAACTGCCTTCAAATTCTATAACACATGATCTCATCATGTCTTCTAGGATTTGAATGACTCTCTCTGATTGGCCATCTGTTTGAGGATGAAATGCAGTACTGAAATGCAATTTTGTCCCTAATGCTTCCTACAGTTTACCCCAAAACTTCGATGTAAACCTTGGATCACGATCCGATATAATAGATGATGGAACTCCATGTAGTCGAACTATTTCTCTAACATAAATTTCTGCTAACTTGTCCAGATAATAGTCCATCCTAACTGGTAGAAAGTGTGCAGATTTGGTTAATCTGTCTACAATTACCCATACTGCATCATGCTTCTGCTGCGTCTGAGGTAATCCAGTAACAAAATCCATCGTGATCTGATCCCATTTCCACGCTGGCACTGTTATTGGATGAAGCAACCCAGCTGGCAGTTGATGTTCTGCTTTTACTTGTTGACATGTTAAACATCTTGTTACAACATTTCCGATGTCTTTCTTCATGCCTGGCCACCAATAGCCTGTCTTCAAATCTTGATACATTTTGGTACTACCTGGATGCATTGTATATGGACTGTTATGAGCTTCATACAGAATCTTTTGTCTAAGCTCCTCTGTCTGTGGTACAACAACTCTGTCTTCATAGAATAAGACTCCACTGTTATCCAATCTGAATTTCCCACCATGATCTTCCTGTACTTGTTTCACCCATAGTGCTGTTTGTGCATCTTTCTTCTGTGCTTCTGCAACTTCCTGAACCCAAGATGGTTATACTTGCATCTGTGCTAGAATAACTCCCTACTGTTGCAACTCCATGCTAATTCTCATTGCTCTCAAAGCAAATAATGATTTCCGGCTAAGGGCATCAGCAACCACATTAGCTTTGACTGGATGGTAATTAATGACATAATCATAATTAGCCAGAATCTGCATCCACTTCCGTTGTCTTGAATTCAAATTCTTCAGTGTCGGTAAATACTTTAAACTCTGATGATCTGTGTAAATGTAACACTTTTCACCGTACAGATAATGCCGCCATACTTTGAATGCTAGAACAATGGCTGTCAATTCTAAATCATGGGTTGGATAATTCAATTCATGTGGCTTCAATTGTCTAGAGACATAAGCTACCACTTTTCTGTCTTGCATAAGTACACATCCTAACCCAGTATGAGAGGCATCACTGTAAATTTCAAAGTCTTTACCTGACATTGGCTGGGTCAACACTGGTGCTTCAGTCAACTTTTTCTTCAAAGTGTCAAAACTCTGCTGACATCTATCATCCCATTGGAATACAACCGCTTTCTTCAATAATCTTGTTAAAGGTGATGCAATGATGGAGAATCCCTTTACGAACCTTCTGTAATAGCCGGCTAAACCAAGAAAACTTCGAACTTCTGTGACATTTCTGGGTGGTTTCCAATCAACAATAGCTTCAATCTTCTTAGGATCCACTCTGATACCCTCCGATGACACCACATGTCCTAAGAAAGAAACTTCTTCCAACCAAAACTCACACTTACTGAGCTTGGCATACAGCTGTTTATCCCTCAGTGTCTAAAGTACAATCCGTAAATGTTTATCATGTTCAACCCTGTCTCTGGAGTAGACCAAAATGTCATCTATAAACACCACCACGAACTGATCCAGATATGAATGAAACACGCGGTTCATGAGATCCATGAAAACCGCTGGTGCATTTGTGAGACCGAATGGCATTACTAAAAATTCATAGTGACCATATCGGGTCCTGAATGCAGTCTTAGCGATATCTTCTTCCTTTATACGCAACTGATGATATCCTCACCTGAGGTCGATCTTAGAAAACATGCCTGCACTCTTTAGCTGAACAAACAAATCATCAATTCGAGGCAATGGATACTTATTCTTAATTGTCAGTTTGTTCAGTTGTCTGTAGTCAATGCACAATCTGAGTGATCCATCTTTCTTCTTTACAAATAATACCGATGCTCCCCAAGGTGATACACTGGGTCTGATAAAGCCTTTATCCAATAACTCCTGCAGCTGAATCTTTAACTCTTTTAGCTCTGCTGGTGCCATTCTGTAAGGTGCAATTGATACTGGTGCTGCTCCAGGATAGACATCTATGGTAAACTCCACTTCCCTCCTTGGTGGTAACACTGGTAACTCTTCTAGAAATACATCTGGATAATCACACACTGTTGGTATGTCTTGCACTTTTGACTTTTCTTTCACTGCTTGAAATGCACATACCAAGTATGCTTCACAACCCTTCTGAATTAATCTCTTTGCTACCATGGCTGATATCACATTACCCAGAAAATCTCGCCGCTTGTGAATACTCAAATTTTGAGGCTCAAAAAGCCGGTTTTCCCGGACTGCAAACAGTCCGACCGGACCAAAGGCCATTTTGAAAGTTCACCGAAAGTATGCCAATATGGTACTTGAAATGTCCGAAAAATTACGAGGATCACGGAACTGGTCTCGGAATATTTTTTGGAGGTCCGGAACTCCCGGAAAAGCCTCCGGAACGAAAAAAAGAAAAAAAGAGAAGGGAAAAGACACACATGCCCGCCCGCGGGGGTGGGCATGCCTGCCCAGGCCAGGCGGGCACACCCGCCCAGCCCAGGCGGGCAGGGGCGCCCGGGGTCGCATTTTTTTCCTATAAAAAATGGCTCTGGGGCTCCGTTTTGGGACTCAGTCTGTGTTGACGGACGCTCCTTCTCCCCTACGCTCCTTGCGATTCTTTTACTGCTTTTTCTGCATTTTTAATTTAGTTTTTATTGCTTTCTTGTTATAATACTTGGTCACTTAAATTAAATTAATTTTAATTAATATTCCCCAAACGAGGAGCTTAATCTGGAGCTAAGAAGTGGCCGACGACTGACCCAGGTAATAATTAAACCCTGTCTATTTAATTTTAGCACTTCATGCATATTTCTCTTCTACTCCTAAATTCTACAACTGCATAAATGCATTCACGTCATGAATTTGACAAATAAATTGCCTCAATTAATTAAGTTCAGGCTAAGATACCCGGTTAATCAATAATTGTGGTATTCATGCCAAACTCCGACAATATCGGCTAAAAAGACTTAGTTAATTAATAACTATGGTTAATTGCCTTTATTTCGAACAGTCCGGCTTAAGTCCAATTAATCAATAATTGTGGCTAAAAAGCCTTAATCAATCACGTTTTGGCAACAAATTGCCTACAATTAAATCAACCACATTTTGGCAACAAATGGCCCACGGTTCAATCAATTTTTTGGCAAACAAATTGCCTATAAATTAGATTAACCACTTTTTAGCGACAAATCGCTTAAATCAGAAGCTTTGGCAAAATGCCTTAGAATTAATCAATCTTTTGGCTAAAAGCCTTCAAACAATCATTTTGGCGACAATCGCCTAAATCACATCAACTTTTGGCAAAAATTGCCTAAATCCATTCATTTTGGCTAAAAGCCTTAAATCAGTCATTTTGGCGACAAACGCCCGAATAATCACTTTTGGCAAACAAATTGCCTAAATCTTTTGGCTAAACGCCTTCCAATATCAACTTTTGGCACAAATGCCTTAATCACTTTGGCGACAAATCGCCTAACCAATTTTTGGCAATAAATTGCCTAAATCACATCAATTTTAGGCAACAATTGCCTAAATCAATCTTTTTGGCTAAAAGCCATTAAAATCAACATTTTTGGCATCAAATGCCTAAAAATCAATTTTCAGGCAGAATGCCTAAACAAAATGCACAAAGCATACACACACTCATGCATTAAGCATACCCATTCAAAGCCCTTCAAAGAAGGCCTATCGAACTACGTTGACTTTGATCTTCCATTCAAACGGAAGTACGTAGGCACGTTTGGGATTTAACCCCGAGCGGCAAGTCAAAATCACATTTCATTGGTCTAAATCACATTAATCACCCTGCAAAGCATTCATTCATAGGTTAGTTCTTCAGCATGACATAGTCTCGGGATCCATCTCGGGTTTGTAGACCATGCTTTAACATTGGGTTAATTAATCTAGTAATTAGGTTAATTAAAATTGGAGTCAACTTAGGGTTTTTTTCTTAGTTTACCCTAAAATAATTAAACAAGGTGGTGACTCACACATCACGTGCATTTCTTCCTTAGTCACATGCATCCATATGCATTTGATGTTTTGGGGAGTGGTTCACACCGCTTCCCGACTACTGTAATCTCTTCCCCTGCTGTTGTATATAATGTCACCCTTTTCTGTGCACAATCAACTATAGCTTGATGTTTGGATAGCCAATCCATGCCTAGAATAACATCAAATTCTCTAAATGGCAACTCCATAAGATCTCCTGGAAACTCTTTTCCATGAATAACAATTGGACATCCTTTGACCACTGTATGGGTTTTTACTACATCTCCTAATGGATTTGTAACCAACATACCCTAACTCACATGTGCAACTGCTAACCCTTTAACCCAAGGTTTAGGTACGCTAATGTATGAATGTGATGATCCAGGATCAATTAAAGCATAAACTGTATGATCACATAAAGAAAACTCACCAACTATTACATCTGGAGCTTCCTCATTTTCCCTGGCTCGCATAGCATAAACCCTGGCTGGACCTCTAGTATCGGGTCTGTCCATAGTCTCTGATTGCTGTCTCTGCCCTCCGGAGGTCTCACCTCTACCTCTGCCTGCTATGAACTGTGTAGGAACTTTTGCCCTCTTAGGACAATCTTTCTTCTGATGGTCTGATGCTCCGCATAGCTAGCATTTACCAGTCACCAGCCAACAATCTCCACCATGTCGTCTGCCACAATGCTCACAAGGTGGCAAAGTATAACCGGCTGACTCTGCACCTCTACCGGTGCCTTTACCAGTTCCTCTGCCTGAACCTCGACTACCACCGGCAGAACTAGCCACAACTGATACCGCTGGCGCATTAGCACCCCTAGCTGAGCCTTGGCTAAAGGAAGGCCTAGAACCAGCTGAAATACTAGCACCTCTGAATCTCTTGCTCTCCGACTGATATGTACTGGGTGCACTCTGAGTCTAGTCTCTCTTCTGCTGAGACTGTTGGCGTCTGGTATGCTGATTGGCCTGAATGCGCTCTATCTCTTGAGCTGCCTCTACCAAAGATAAAAACTCTCTGAATCTGGAAGCTACCACTCCCATCTGAATCTCATCGTTCAAGCCTTCCTAGAACTTTTTACACCTCTTGACCTCTGTAGCCACTATCCGCTCACCATACCTGCTGAGTCTGGTGATCTCGTTCATATTCTGCAACTGACATTCTGTTCTGCCTAAGGTATAAGAATTCCTTCCTTCTAGCATCAAGGTAAGCCTCTGTGATGAACTTTTTCTTGAATTCATCCAAAAAGAATTGACAGGTACGCTGCTCTGCTGATACTCGCTGCTGAACAGTAATCCACCATGTGTATGCCTCATCTATCAGCAATGATGTGGCACAAAGCAACTTGTCCTCTAGTGTACACTGCAACTGTTCCAGGACTCTCAACGTCCCATCTAACCAATACTCAGCTATTTCTGGACTGTCATCCTTGCTAGCTCTGAATTCTTTCGCACCATATTTTCTAAGCTTCTCCAGTGGGGGCTTTCTTTCTCTTTCTACTACTACTGGTGCTTGAGGTATCACCCCTGCAATCTGTCTAAAAGTATCCGCAAGTTGTTTTAACAACACCTCTTGACCTGGTGCTACCGGAGCCTCACCCTCCACTGCTCTAGAGGCGTGTGACTCGCTCTCACCTTCCTGTGACATCCTCCTAAAAGAACAACAACTGCTTAGTTCATCAGGGTAGTCATGGCATGTACACTATACTGACTTATGCATGCAAGCCCAAGGAAACTAAACCTAGGGCTCTGATACCAAAATTTGTAACATCCCTTCCCGGTCCACCCGTTAACCCGAATGAACCGAACTGAGACGCTACAAACTGGTTGACTTTATGGCCTGTCATGTTGATATAATAATGGATACAGACTCTTATATCATGTTGATGCTGTTTATATTAATAATGTACTTAATATTTACAAGACATGATACTAGTTTGCAAAATGAAATGGGCCCAACTGTGTGCCCTGTACATGCCATGAAAAGGATAGACAAAAGATACACATCAAAATGAGTAGCTACCCTGAAGACTGAGTCTTCTACAGATGAACTGTAGCAGTTGTAATCCGATTCTCTATGGTCTAGTCTCAAAACCTACGAGTTAAACAGGTAACTCGCTGACCAAATAAAGCTCAGTGGATATCTCAACATAGAAAGAAATAATTAAGCACATACATGTGTAGAAAGAATCATGTAAACACATATGGCACATATAAGCACACATATCATGATACTTTCATTTTACCTTGATGATCTTTCTTGCTGTTTATTATACTGTATGATTCATGCAATGTTATGTCAAGATATCTGTATGGCTCCATAAGGTTATAGTGAAACCGAAGTGATAAGAAAAACTGTATGAAACTGGATGAAACTGTATGCTTGGCTGCTATGGCCCATATCTGCTATCCTATGTCGCGACATAGCCTTATCTACATGGTTTCTACCTAACCTCAATGGAGCATAATGTTGGTATGTCAATAGTATAACACAACAGCATATTAATGGTTTCATAACTTCATAAATCATAATGTTTACTTGGTTTCACATCATTTGCATGCTTGCATGTTGTTTTGATGCATGTTCTAATGTTGTCTTTTTGTTTTACAATGATTGGAGGCATACAAGTTGAGCAAAGGAATCCAATTGCATAGAAAATGAAGTCCAAAAGAGCATAAAAACACAAGTCGCGAGCGCGAGAAGCACACATGAGAGTCAGTGAGTTTACAGGCCAAATTCGTGAGCGCGCAATGAAAGTCGCGAGCGTGAAAAGCACCAAATGAGAGTCAGAGAGTTTACAGGCACAATTCGCGAGCGCGCAATGAAATTCGCGAGCGCGCGACGTGTTTTCTAGCCTGCGTAGTTTGTACTCTTTTGGTCATATCTCTCAATCTGTAACTCTGATTTGAGTGATTCAAAAACCCATGTAAAGCTAACACATAGAGGAAGAAATAACTCTTCAATGACACTTCCTAATTCCATCATTAAATAGGGTCAAAATCAAGGTGAAGTTACTGGTTCTTTTTCCAGCAAAACCTGTGTCAGCATAAACTCACTATTTACTTCATTTATTCATTTCATCCCATGCTTTCTCACCATTTCCAGTCCTCTCACTCAACATTAAGCAACATAGTGTCTCATTAGCAACACACCACACAAGTTCTCATGCAAATAAAATGGTAAATGACAAGAGATATCAAACCTTCACTCCAAAAAGCTTGAGCTCTTCTTAGCTTCCTTTTTCTGCTATCTTTGAACTCACTTCTCCTATACACATCAGAATTCTTATAACTTATCTACAATATAACTCAATTAGAGGTTGAATAACATAAAGCTTCAAGAAATTCTACTTACTTGGAGAAAATAGAGGTTGCCTTAATGCTTAACTACCATGAAAATGGATGGAGAAAGGAAGGGAAAGGAAGGAGATGAAGAAGATGAAGATAAAGATGAAAATGGGAAAGTGAAATGGTTTTCACGGGTAGGCCATCAAAATATCAATGACTTTTTATGTGAAACTTACCAAATGGTACCTC
Organism: Jatropha curcas; assembly: GCF_041381405.1. Taxonomy (NCBI): domain Eukaryota; kingdom Viridiplantae; phylum Streptophyta; class Magnoliopsida; order Malpighiales; family Euphorbiaceae; genus Jatropha; species Jatropha curcas. Next base: position 19,941,131 of record NC_143152.1, on the reverse strand, counting down.
AATTATCAACAGGTTACAACTTAATACCCAAGCTTGATCTTTTAGTGCAAGTAAATCCTAACCCTTATACTTTGATCTTTTTCTCTCATTCAAGTAAGTCCACTTATAATCTCATTCTACCCCAACCGGGTTTGGTTCAGCCCTACTCAACTCGACTCTATGCAAAGACTCGACTCAGTAGGATGTCACAAATACATCTAGTTCACATCTTGTGACACTTGCAACACATCTAGTTAGACTTGTGACACTTGCAACACATCTAGTTCACATCTTTAGATTTAAGTTTGATATGTACGCTAAGTTGGTGCCTCCGACATTGAAGGTGACGTCCGTCATCTATTCCTCCGAGACTAGGGTGGAGGGTGTTACATTTAGTGGTAAGAGCATAAGTTTAGGAAATTTTACCAAAATACAGTCTCATGACACTGTAATTTTATCAAAATGCTCCTATGGCACTGTAAATTACCAAAATCACTATGAATAATTCAGAATCATAATTTTAGCATGCAAATGCATAATTAGACCCTAAGAATGCTGAAATGCATGTCAATGACATGTTTAGAAAAGGTGGATATGACTAGATCTTCTCTCAGGGCCAATTACTGATAGAGGTCCCTCCATTTGGAGATCCATTCGCCTCCAGTGGTGGTGGTAGTTCTGCTCATATCCCAGAGGTACCATTGTTGCTTCATTCACATGGTCTTTGCCCTTGTTATTCTTTGAAACTAACCTTATTGTATTCCTTGTTACAATGATAAGGAAAGCACCAACGTGGCAAGACTGGCAGTAGTGCTCCGCTTGTTATTGAGTTCATAAAGGGTCGAGCTGTGCATGCCCTTGAGGCCACATTCAACTATTGGTCCTCTAGTGGCAAGATACGCATAGGAGTGATAGACACGAGCCAGATTCCTTCATACCACATCATCCTGCTCGGGGCTACTCATGTAAGCTTTCATGCTCTGCCCTTTTATTTTTTATCTATTTTCTTATCCCTAATTCACTGCTTATTACAAGACTTAGTGGAGGATTATTTGGAGCTCAGTCGACTTTATGGGGCCACGAAACTAATTGGCACAAGCGGATCTTGATGACGATCCAACTCCTGTAAGTCACAAAACAACACCAAAACTATGTTTTATTATTATTATGTATGCATAATATGAAAAATAATATAAAATTTCTAAAATGAAGTGAGCCCCTAGTGGTCGTCCTGTCAGAGGTTAAGATGCTCGTCCTAGTCATGGTGTTTGGCGACGGTAAAGATTTAAGCAGTCCAATGGCGGTGGAGGGAGCAAAGGACTAGCTGATGGCTCAGAGAACACCTAGTGATGGATTTGAGACATCCTAGTTGTTTTCTCTTTCCTTTTCTTTTGGCTTGTTAAGAGATTTGGACAATTTGTAAAGATTTTAACATTCTATACTTTTATTATATCAACTTTGATATTTATAAACTGCCATTTTCAATCTAAGTAAAAGTAGTTCTTGGTTTCTTCTTTCACTGAATTGTTTTTGCATAAAATTTGTGTTGTTGATCCCAATTTGCTTAAATTAAAGTCGTCACAAGTGCTCATTTTGAATTGAAATAAAGGAAAGAAACCTAACTCAGCCTCAGACCAAGTGGCGTCTACATTGCCTAACAATGTGCAAGAATAGCGTGCCTTGCTCCAAATAAGCCTTGTACGGCATCTCTCAATGGTATGCACCTTTCCTCAGAGGCATGTGCTGTTCTTTGACAGATGGCGACAACTGGCTATTCCGTACTTATTTACAGTTATAAAAGGCTACTTTTTCCCTTATTTCACCATTTCTGCATCCTCCTTTGCTGAGAGCTTCAAAATTCATCAGATCTGTGCCTAAAAAACTCTTTCTTCATTGCTTTTTGTTATTTTCCCATGAATTTATCACTTTTATCCTACTTTGAGGCTCTGTTTTCTAATTTTTCTCACACAGACTAGGATTTTCTATCTATATTCTAGTTAAAGGTATTAGCTACCTCCAGAACATCTGTCTACAGCCTGGGCTTCTTCAATGGCTAGTGAATCACTATGATGGCTTGGATAATTTCTTGCATCATAATGTCTTTGAGATATGTCCATTTTATGAGAAGTTCAACATTATTACTAGCAAGAGATCAACTATTAGTAAGATCCCGACGGTTCCACAACTGGATATTGATCCTTCTTCCGGGATTTTACATATAACAATCTCTTTAACATTGGGATAACCTCACCTTATGGGGATTCCAATAAGACACCTACGTATGTGCTTTGATGTGGGTTGATATATCAAAGTAGAGCTTCCACCCTTTCTTCTCTATCGTGCATAAATGCTCATCTAGGAAATCAACCTCCCACTGTTCATTATCATCCATCGGATGTGTTTTCAAGAAATCAACAACTACTCTTCCTTTAACTATCTTCTTTGTAACATACTCAATGTCAAATTCAAAAACCAGAATTAACCATCTTGCAAGCTTACTTGCTGGAGTTCCACACAGACACTTCACTAGATCCATTCTTAAAACCTCAATGAATTTATAAGACTGAAAGTAGTGATGGAGCTTCCTAGTTTCCCACACTACTGCCGCGCAGTTTCTTTTGATTAGATTATACTTTTGTTCGTTTGGAAGCAGCTTCTTGCTTAAGTAATAGATAGCTCGTTCTACACCTCCTTCATTAGCCTGAGCTAGTATTATGCCAATTCCAACATCTTCCACTGTTAAGTATAGAATTAAAGGATTTTTCGATTTAGGTGGGCATAAAACTGGAGGGTTTGACAAGTACTCTTGGATCTTATCAAAAGTTGGAAAAGGTTATTGAGAAATAAGCTGAAAATTGTCTCATGCTAAAAACGAAGTTTAAGGCCATAAACCATTGCAAACTATTGCAAATCAAAAAAGTGTGGGTCTCGAATATGTATGGCACAACCCAAGAGGGGAGTGAATTGGGTTTTCTAAAAAAAAAAAAAAAAAAACTTTAAAAACAAAACTCAGAATTCTATTTGTAGCGGAAAAGCAATGAACTTGTGAAAATAAGTTATTGATTAGAACTACCTCACAATGTTCTATTCAGAGAAAATAGAAAGACTTTGCAAAGTACAGCTATCAATTAGAACTGCTTCATAGTGTCTTATCTAATATCAAAACTGCTTTATGATGGAAAGCTATTGTGATTAGAACTTCCTCATAAAGTTTAGAAAAACATGAGAGACTGTGTGAGAGACAGTTATCGAAATTTGAACTGCTTCACAAAGCTTTAATCAAGTTAGAAAACTGATTAAAAACCCAAATAGTGAAATATACTGAAAATAAAAGAACAGTTTAGAACTTGGTATATTCACTTAGCAGAAGTCCAGAATTCTAATGTTCAGAAAAGATAAAGCATATTTCAAATTAGAACATTAAAAACATAAACAACTTTAGCATTTCTAAAATATGAACAATAGTGTGAGTAAAATAGTATCAAGCAGAACTTTATAAAATAAAAAGATCAACACAGTGATTTTATAGTGGTTCGGCACTAACTCGCCAACATCCACTCCCCAAGACTTATCTTGAAATCCTCAACTATGTTATCTCTTTTCAAGGGTAAGAGACAAATCAACAGTACAAGGCAATAGATCAACACCTAGATCTACCCTTTGTCCCACTAGATTTTCCAAAGGTTCTAGTTAATCTCAACCCTTTCTATTTTTGGCAGAGTACAGAAACTCAGTACAAGACATTAAAATTTCTCTCACGGAGAAGGTTGCTTGATAACCTATTTCACAATAGCTTCTCGCCTAAGCTATTACACAAAAATTTATCAAATAAAACCTGTCTACTAAAGATTACAAAATCTAAATAGACAGACAGAAATGCAAATATAAGCACAGAAAAAACAGTTTTTAATATTAGAAAATCATTTTAGAAATCAGAACTATTTTTCAAAAGAAGTTGTTATAAAATTTCTTTTCTCTTTTAAAGATAAAACAAAACGTATCAAGGTGAAAAGAAATAAAAGGGGGGTGAAGAGTAAGTTTTGAGAGATAAAAGATTTGATCAATGGACGAATACTCTTAAAACGAAAACTCTTTTCTCCACATCTTTCAAAAAGGAAAAGCCTTTTTATAGAGAGGGTTGTGACTCTCATTTTTAGAAAGTGAATATCTATTTTTCAAATCAGAATATTGACTTTCCTTATTTAGAAGATATGGAAATCTTTGTTGACAAAACTTTTGAGTCAACATTCTATCTTTTTGGTTAGCAAATGAGAGACAATCTATCTTTCCTTTAAAAACAAAGATTTTCGAAAGTGAATATTTGAAAAATCTTTTTCGAAGGATTTATTTACCAAAAACGAATTAAGATATAATCTTCCTTCTTTTAGGTAAGAAAATAAAATCAAGATTTTTGGATCTTCAAAAAGTTTTATTTCCGAAAATGAAGTGTATAAGATCTTTATTCGATTTATTCTTATTACCAAAATTGCTAGAGACAAAGTCTCCTTAATTGAGGTAATTTGAATATTCCGAATATAAAAGAAATTTCTAAAAAACTAAAACAAGCTTTTTCTAAGATTTTTATTACCAAAAAATGTTTGAGACAAGATCTCCTCCATTTTAGGTAAGATAATCAAGGAACGAAAGAAAAAGTTTTTGATCTTTAAAGAGATAGTTTCGAAAAATCTTTTTGATAAAGTGAGAGTAAATTGATTTTGTGCTTATAATTGGATGTTCTCTCTATCCTATAATGAATCCTAAAAATCTAACCACTAGGGTCTTCAAATGTCTTCACAATCCTTGAATTTGTAGGACTTAGCTTGTTCATTTATTACTTTTCATATATAATCTGCATAAAATATTATTAGCACAAATAATATAATTTAAATTTATTTGTTTTGTTTTAATCATCAAAATCTCAGGATTAATATTTGACCCTTGAGCCAACAAAAAGAGCTCAAAGATGACCACTCTCCATTTAAATTGTCATATCTCAAGCTATAGATAGAGCGATTCAAGTTGCATTAGAAACTAGATATCAAAAGATTTCCAACAACATATTGCATGCTAAAATTAGAATTAAAATGAGCCCAAATGAGCAAAAATTATATGTGAGAAAGAAGTTGAAAATTGGTCGTATGAACAATGACGCTCCAAAATCGAAAGTTCAATTTATCCCATATTACAAAGACATGAATTATAAATTCTAACCTTCTCCTATATAAAAGGCAACCCCCTTCACTTTAAATCATACAATCTCACTCTTGCTCCTTACAAAGTACATTCTAGAAGCCTTGGTTGAAACATTCCTTTGGTTTTCTAACTCTCTTCTCATCTCCTCTACTCTTCTTGAGTGTTCTAAATGAGCAGGGCGATATTTCTCCGATTCACTTTCTCCCTAATCTCTTCGTTTAGCCTAGATTTTTAGGTTTTTCTCTCTTTGGGCTTGGAGCCTCCTTGGTCCATCAAGCCTTTACAAAAAGCCTCCTCCGAGTTTGAACTCTCATTGGTCCTCCAAAACTCACTTCGCTTCAATTTCTCCTTGAAATCTAAATTAAGCTGAATCGCCAAGATAGAAAGGTCACCACTTCCCTCATCTCCCTACGAAGGATAAATCGAGCTGGTGAGTCCTCCGGTCAATCATGTCGATCTCGCAAAAGGCTAAGGTAAGTCCTTTATGGCTCTTAACTCTTTACTTTGATCTCTTCTTCTAAACGGATTCGCGAACAAGCCTTTCTTTTTCAAAAATGGCAATCCAAAGTCAAAATCCATTTCTTTTCCAAAATTCGGCGATCTAAAGCCATGAAAATCCAATAAATCGTTTGTTTAAACTAGTCATATATTCGCGCGATATGCGGACTGTATAATTTTATATTTTTTAAAATTAAATTGAATGTAATTTTCAAGAAAATTATTGTAAGTTATATTTACGTTGCTTTAATTTAAATAATTTATTTCTTTATTTTTAATTAAAAAAATTAAAATTATAAGCTTTTTTTTTTTGAAATTCTCAAGTAATGAATTGAAATATTAATTAGCACAATTAATCATCGGAAGTAAATTATTTTAATTCAACCGATATAGTTAATTAATTATTTTTTCTCTTTCAACTTCTCATATATTCAAATTAGATGAGATATAAGAATATTTAATTTTAATAAAATAAAATTTTAGTGAATTGAAATTAATATTTTAATTCTATTTGTTAATGTAACTATATTATTTAATTAATTTTTATTAATTATGACTCTACTATAACTCCATTAGTTTTTTTATAGATAAAAACTATTTTATAAACAAACTCATTATTTATTAAATGTAAAAATATTAATTATAATGAAATCATCTATTAAATTTATTAGTTTGTAACTCCATTATTTCATAAAATATTAATTTTTATTAAATGCAAAAAAAAAAAGATTAGTTATAATGAAAAAAATAAAATGTCAAGTCATTAGTTTAATATTTTAATATGTTGCCACATAAGCATTTAAACCTTAAAAATGATATATTTATATAGATAGATAGATAGTGTCACGATCCAAAAACCGTAGGCCGGATCAGCACTAGGGTCTAGGTAAGTTTAAGGCCCTCGAGGCCCGTAGTAAGCTTAAGTCACATGAATCCTAGTCCTTTTAGCCAGTTTTAAGAACAATAAGTCCACAATATGACGTTATTAAATCATACTGTCAATTTACATATCTAGCCCAGCCTCTATATTTCAATTAATTCATAGCTCAAGCCTATAACTTTTCTTTTATATCATTAAGGTCCTCTATAATATGGGCCAATTGGTTCATTCGTACCTTTAAAGAGTTAAGTAGAAAATCCACAGGTTTATTAATAACACTGTGAATACCCAAATTTTTAGGCTCAGAAAGCCTGTTTTCCCGGACTGCAAACAGTCCGGCCGGACCGGAGGCTATTTCGGAAGTTCACCGAAAATATGTCAATATGGTACTTAAAACGTCCGGAATATCGCGAGGATCGCGGAACAGGTCCCGGAATATTTTTCGGAGGTCCGGAACTCCCAAAAAGGCCCTCGGAACGAGGCACGGTGTCCACACCGGCCACGGCGGCGCCGGCCGCGGGGCACGGCGGCGCCTGCCGCAGGCCACGGCGGAGCCGGCCGCCGGGAACGGCGGCAGCAGCCGCCCCGCCTGGGCGGCAGCAGCCGCCCCACTTCCTGGGCAAGGCCTGCCGCCCAGCGCGGGCGAGGCCTGCCGCC